>NW_023998646.1:446734-511585 GCF_014805625.2 Glossina fuscipes
ATGGAAGTGAACAAAGAGAAAATTCGGTACATTTTACAGTTTTTCTTTGAGAAAGGCGAAAATGCAAGCCAGGCGTCTAAAATTGTGAATGGTGTTTATGGTTCCGATACTGTAACAGCCAATTATGTGCAATTTTGGCTTCGTAGATTCCGTTCAGGAATTTTTGATGTTAAAGATGCACCTCGCACACTTAGTCCGGTCGTCGAAAATGTCGATAAAATCGGAGAAATGATCGAAGTTGACCGGCATGTTAGCAGTCGTAACATCGCCCAGGAGCTAAAAATCGACCATAAAACAGTTTTAAATCATTCACGCAAAGCTGGATTCAAAACGAAGCTCGATGTTTGGGTGCCACACCAATTAACAGAAAAACAGATGATGGATCGAGTTTCCATCTGCGAAGCTGTGGTCAAACGGAATGAGATAGACCCATTTCTTAAACGGATGGTGACTGGAGATGAGAAATGGATCACATACGATAACCCTGTGCGAAAACGATCGTGGTCAAAGAGCGGTGAAGCACCTCAAACGGTGGTCAAACCAGGACTAACTGCCAGGAAGGTTTTGCTATGCATTTGGTGGGACTGGAAGGGGATTATTTATTATGATTGCTTCCATATGGCCAAACGCTAAATTCTCATCTCTACTGTCAACAACTGCACGGTTTGAAGATAGCGATTGACCAGAAACGGCCAGAATTGGCCAACAGGAGATGTGTCGTGTTCCACCAGGACAATGCTAGGCCACACACATCTACAGTGACTAGCCAGAAACTTCGGGAGCTTGGTTGGGAAGTTTTAATGCATCCGCCATACAGTCCGGACTTGGCACCATGCGATTATCATCTTCTTCTTGCATTGCAAAATTTCTTTAATGATAAAAAATTGGAATCTAGGGAGGATTGTGAAAATCGACTAGTAGAGTTTTTTGCAAATAGAAATGAGGACTTCTGTGAGAGAGGCATTTTGAAGTTACCTTTAAAATGGCAACAAATCATACAACAAAACGGTGCATATTTGACCCAAATCGGACAATCCGAAGCATGTTAAATAAAGTCCTGAAGTTCATACAAAAATAATGGATTTCTTTTTCCCCAAACTAATTTTATTACGAAAATCCCAAATTCAGTAAATGTCAGCTAAGTAATTTTCGCAATAATAAATTCCCTAAAGAAGGAAAAACCAAATGAGGATTCGCAGGCGCCTCATGCAGCTGCAGGCCGATGAAACGATTAGAGCAAAAACCAGGCTGAGATTAGAAATAAAACCATAAATTTAGGTATAATAAGATAGATGTATATAAATAGAATATTTGTGAAAAGTAGACTTAGTCTGGCAAGAACGTAGAAGTTGAGAGTACGGCCAGAAAATAAATTGTAAATAAATAATCCTACATTAAAAGATATATAATTGTAAATAAAAGAACTTTGAAGTGTATTTCTCTTGATCAAAATATTCACGGTCTAGTGATACGGACTGTATCTAGTAAAAGCGAATTCATAACAATATATTTTTTCTGACATATCTGAAGCTTCCTTCTAGACGTTGCAAACTTTTTGACAAAATGAATATACCACTCATCCTTCGGCGATAAGTATAAAAATACCAGCAAAGTAATTATAAAAAGTCAAATGTTTTGTGAAACATGCACATACAAGAAATAACGTTCAATTTTATGTTATCATCACAAAGAGCAAAAACTAAGTTATTGCTACTAATTATCCGGTAGTATACTTGCACAAATACCGAAAGAGTATAATGCCCGTTAAGAATTATAGAGAATTTCAGAGAAATAAGACCACTCCAGGCATTTTGATATGCCTTGAAGGACGGTAAAAATTATCAAAAACGGTCATTGTATTTTTCTATCACCATTACATCGTGCCCACAACTCCCCAGTGGCCTGATATTACTTTGAGATATTTTGTAGCATACTTTGTTCATTGCAAATGTTCTCCATAGGTACATATATACTCCATGGTAAATGGAAACAACAAGTCTCTTTCTTTAAATTATGAAAGATTTTTATTCGCTTATGTTCATATTTTCTATACTGAACGGATTTTTACAATGATTTTATTAATTTTTCAAAGTCGCCCAATTAACAAGTATATCTTACTAAAAGTGCGAACTTTTTAGTAAAGAAAAAATTTTGGTTTACGCACGACGGCTACCTTCGTGCCAGTAATTGCTTATTACCCTTCATATAACGATGCCTCAATAGCCATACAAATAGATAAAAGATAATAAAAAAAATTTTTCCAAAATTGATGCAAAGAAAAAAAAAAATATTGCAGGTCTATGCAAAAAGAAATTATCTTCGAAAAGTAAACTCTTTCTTGAATTTTATTATAAAACAGTAACATGCCTCCCGGCATTTGAATTACATGCGAAAATTTCTTCAATTTTCACATAAATGCATTTCATTTACATTTATTCCATACAAAAGCAAACATTAATGGACGGTTGTCCTTTTATGCTGTTGTTTGTGTTGCCTGAGTTGTTCTCTGAACCGTGTGGCAGTTTTTTACTAAATCGCCTGCAGGGAAAAGAAGAAACGCACACAACGCACACAAAACATAACAACTAAAAACACATATAATATCAACAACCATCTTGTCACTCTACATGTGCTAGTTGGGTTGGTTGGCTGGCAAGACATTTCAACTCCGTAATCGTTCGTAATATGGATAATGGAAAGAAATACCAAGCAACTCGACAGCAACAACAACAGCTGCTTAACATAATAATCACATTACCAGTTCTATAAAAAATTATACTCTTAGGAGCGTTCAAAGGGGTATGATCTGTCTCGAACGCGTAGATATACGTAAGCACATGTGCAAATATGATGTTGGCGATGGGAGTCCGTAAAACTGGTACAAGAATCAATTCCACTTAACGTGGGAGAACGAAAAAAACAACAAGTACAAGAATTATATTCGGTCGTAACCGAATCTTTTATACCCATCATCGCTATTTTAAAAAACACAAAGAAACTAAAAGAAATAAATTTTCATCCTCTATAATACGGAGTACGCGAGCTTAATTTTTTTGTTTTCAAAATAAAAGATTTTGTCGCTTAGTCGTGTGGGCATTGTAGGCGTGTCTTTATAAAAGTTTATGTCTCTTCCGAATTCTTTTACGAATTTGTAAGCGATATCACCGTTTTCGCTAACGGGCAAATGTTTGCCAGAAATACTACGCAGTTTCACAGCAGACAGACGGACATGTTTAGGTGCATTTCAAATACAAAACTGGCCAAGTATGTATATGCTTTAACGAGTTTTCAAAGTTTGTTTTACCGCCTTATGTAGGTATTGAAAAAAAATCAAATATTGATACATAATAATATTGGACGTGATCAATTTCTTTCATTTTTACACAATTAATAAAGCATCGCTCATAGAATACACGTTAACATTTTGGTACAATTATTAGCTATAGCTTACTAGTAATGAACATAAGAGCAAGTTTTGGAAAAACAGAGGTGCTCTCATTTTACATAGAGCTGCAGGCGGCTCATTCGGTCGATTTGCCACATTTTCAATACCACCCCGCTTGCAAGCACTTTCAATGTTTCCAAAATTAAAGTCGATAGCTTCATCTCTTCGGCCAGGAGAACGTTTACGACAGTCATTGCACAGACGTACAGACACACCGGCTTACAGACGGATAAACGGACAGACGGGCACGCTTAAATCGATTTCGAATTTGATGCTGATCAAAAATACATATACTTCGCGCAGTTTGTGATGCTACCTTTTGGGTTTTGCAAACGTTTTGACAAAACGAATGTACTCATCATCTTTCGGTGATGGCTAAAAAAAGTAAAGGAGCAGCGACTTTTCCTTATAAATACACGGCTTTCATATGTAATAAACACTTGAGCTCGAATAACCTCTAAAGGAAACGAATATGACACCGCATGCAATAAAAAAAAAAACGCAAACTTGAACTAGTACAAATAAACAGAAGCCGTACAGACGTATATGCATATATATATATATATATATTTGGCAACTTTTTACTCTTATACTCTTCAACTTGACTGGGTTTGCCAATCTACGGCATACTGAATAGTAAGTTGCACATTAACAACAAACACACATTCTTGATTATATTTCTTTCTAGTATACGCCATGTTTTGCTTAATACTATCAAATTGCAGACAATTGAACGCTTGTTACGTATGTTTAATGATGTCAGCCAACTGAAGGTATTCCTACCTGGTGGAAACGTTAGGGTCAATAGAGTATGAGACATGGGATTAGGCTTACATTAAATTTTTATTAAAGAAAAAAAAAATAATAATAATAATGACAACATCGCGCTACTTTCATCGGAAATCACATATACGTTGTAATGGGCACAATATTCAATAAACATGGCATAAGCATAAAAAAATAAAGTCAATGATAATATATTCTACGGAGACAAGATAAACGAAATAAAACGCACTAAACATGGACATAAGAGCGATATTTATTGTAGATACCAACATACCAGAATTGCTTGACTGTCTTGACTCGCCAGATCTAGCTCCAAACGACTTTTTTGTACTTTCTAATCAAAAAGTTTGGGAACGGAGTTTTTCGCCAAATCATTTTCATTGATAATTTCTTTACAGAAAAAGACTCTGAGTAATATTTGGAAACTATACGTTTACATTTTAACGATCGGTTGGGTGTTTTACGCTGGCCAGGTTGGTTTCTTTTCTAACAGAGTTGGCTGCGTGTTGGCTTGGAGGCCGGGCCTGATCTGTGTTCTATATAAACATTGTGTTTTCTATTTCAAACTCAAAGACAGTTTTGAGCACTAACAGTTTGTTAGTGGGTAACTTTTATTACCTGACGAGGAAAAAAAACGAAATAAATAAATAATAGTTATTTATGAGTGGAACTCTTTGTAGGAAGATCTGCCAGCCGGCGATGCGAGTCGAATCACCTACGAACAACCACAGATCAGGAATTTACCTGCGACTGCCGGGTTCCTTGTCAGCCGCTGCTATATTCTGAAGTAAAGATGAGATTGTAGATATTGATATCTTGAAGACATAATTCACATATGTAATTTTAAACAAAAAAGGAAAGCTTGCATTAATATTTGTGTGCAGAAAAAATTGTAAAACTTGACTATTCCCATGCAAATTGCCATTTAGTCTGTACATCACCGTGTGTGCATATGTGCCAATCATAATGAATATAACATATCCAAGTATAGTGAATTTACTAAATAGGGATAATGAGGTATTCAGCATAATGTAGTCGAACTGCAAGACACACATGCGTAGGATAGAAATAAACAAATCTAGGTAAATGTAATTTAGTTTTAGGAAACGGAGGCTGAGATGAGAGCATTCCTATTAAGAGAACAATGAACTTGTATTTTAGTTACGTCCAATTATAACACTGTAGCACTGTGATTGTTACGCATGGATCGATACATCTGCTTTCGAATTCGCAAATATATGATAGAGCATGGAATAAATAGTCTTCAAGCTTATAGGACTTAAAGAAATTTTGCACTTCGACATTTGCAGTGCTTCTTTGTATACTTTACCACCTCTATCATTTATATCAGTCCTTGCCATTCCTTTAGAAGTTTACCCACCGATCTATCGGTCCGTTTGTTTAGCCATTTGCATACAAGGCTAGCTTATCGGTTTACAGATACTTTACGAGTGTTCATGCAGACTCAGTTTACCGCCTACTTATTCACCTATTACAAAAGCTATTTGTTTATGGGCAAGTAGAGCTGGCTCATCGTAAGACCTATCAGTGGCGCGATTTGCCAAGGGGGTGCCAGTTGCTCCATTCGCATGCCAATGTTCTACCTAATGTTTAAAAGACAGTTTTGAGATGATTGCGTAGCGGTTCCTTAAGAAATATGTTGTTCAGCTATTTGGGAAAACAAAAGAGCAAAAAAGCGGGGAAGTAGCTGCACTTGCATAATTTCATAGCAACGGCTACGCTGCAGTTCATGCGGCCAGTGAGCTAGAACGACATTGTTTCACACTTGCGTGAATTATATCTTCGCAATAATTCAGACGTTTGTGATAAGATCATATGTTATATATTATCATTAATTCCCCGTGATAACAAGATGTGTACTGAATCCATGCTCCGAGTATAACTGACTTAGTTGCCGTAACGGTTGGCTGAAGGGTTTAAATTTTTGGCATTTGATATACGATCGACCATGGACGAATGTTATTGAAAATTGATTGTGTCGCGCCATTTTTAAGTGCACATTCCATATAACGCCTTATTTTGAATACTCGTTATATGAACAAGTGTATTAAACGAAGAGTTGTTTGGCTGTGGTCCACCATAGTGTTTTTGCTTGTTTCAATTGAAATCCGATATCAATCAGATTTGAAAACAGTTACAAGCAAATTAAGTGAAACTGCAGGTCTTAATTCAGATCACATAATTTTTAATATGGAAAGTGAAAATAAATATTTATGTAGGGGGTAAAAGCTTGTATCTCCTAAGAAAAAAACTGCAAGCGTTCGTAAAAAGTATGAAAACTTTATAATATTAACCAAATAAGGCACATTTTTCAGGATTGGATTAAAAAAGAAATTTTTCCCGCAAATACTGTGAAGTGTTTAGTCGAATAAACAGGGTTAATGAAAATGATCATAAAATAACCGTTCGCAAGATTAAAGGGAAGTTAGGTGACCAAAAGGAGAGTATTGAAAGGCTTTTGAAATCGTGCAGGATCGATTGAAGAACGGGAAACATGGGAAGGATTGATTTAAGATGCTCAAGTCTTTCTCGAAACAACCCACGATTCGTAAAAAAAATGATCACCCTATTGCACCATATAACCATCCGTCATAGACCTCATTGAAAGCTGAATCAGAAGAAGGCGCTAATTGATTCCGACCCTTATTACTAATAGTTGATAAAACCAAATCAAAGAACCCAACGAAAAATCGTCAACTGTAACTGTGTTGAAGTGGAGGAGAGTATATACTTTGAAATTGGCCAAATTTTTACAAATAAGAAATATTTTTTAATAATGGTAACCTGAAATACTATTTAATTTAATCAATTCAAATTCTACTCTATATATAAATAAATATCCAGTCCAAAGACAATCTTAGATATCTCATTTTACCTAATTGCCTTTTAAATGTCATTTGAAGGCTTTTACAAACTTTTCTAGAGAACATTGAAAAGAAACTTTTTTTTAGTTATATTAAGTATAGGTTTCCACTATCTAGCTTTGAATGCAAAGATAAAGAAGAGAAAACTAATTGAAATTAAACATTTAAATGAAGTAAATGAAGTTATTTTTGGTTTATTATATTCTAGAGAATATGATTGACTTTTGCTAAACTTAATAAATTTCAACTTTATTTAGAACCAAGTGGGAAACAAGAGTGTAACAGTTTTTGATACGTACCGTCTCAAACAAATACCTAAAATTTGCAACATTGTTTTGATGAAAGGGCAGTTTCCATTTGATCGATAAGAAGTATAATTTCTGGACTGGAGAAGCTGTCTTTGGTAAGCATTTGCATCAGTTAATTTCTTATCTAGCACATTCTTTGACTACAGTGCGCCAAACCCTAATTAAGTCATTGTTCTTGGCATAGCTAGCATATTTATGATGAAATTATTCCCAATATTCAAGCTACTGCTCTTCTACCTTGATGTTTGTCGTCATGTAAGAATTTGCGTGCCAAGTTTCAGCATTCTGTTTCCAATTTTATAACTATGAGTGCTTCAGCAATAAGTGGGCAAACTGAGGTAATCTGGAACTTGCGCCGATCCCAAAATTCTTAAGTTATAGGATCTGGATGGAAAAAATGAAAGCGATAATCTCTTTATCTTTCCGTGGTAAATATATAGTTTTCTAACGCTTCGTAAGTTATCTAAGGAATTCTGCTTTGTTTCAAAAATTTTCAATCCTTTCTTTAACATGTATGTAAAAGTATTTTTCATAACTATTTAAAAAAAAAAATGTCTAAATAAATTTCAATAGGTGAAAGCATATGAAATGCAATGTATGCTCAAGCTACCACATAACATCCACATGTAAATTTTCTTTCTGTTTTCTATTTTTTACTACACTTTAACACCCCAAATGAAATGCAATTAAGGGCATACGAATAAATATTAGCAGCGGTAGGAAAATAAGAAAAACTGAAAAGAAACAAATTAAAAAAAACAATGTTCACTTTAGGCGAATCTTAAATACCCAGCGCAGAGACACCCAATGTCAGGCGACTTAGGTTCCTGTAAGATTCGTTTGCATTGTTATAACTATAAAGGCAGATTAATTTTTGGACATATGCTCTAGTTGTGACTTCTACGTTGAACTTTTTATAGCTTCGTAAAACCGACAGACTAACTTTGTTTGCGTTGTAATTACATTTGTCAATTTTGGTCGATTTTATTTCTAAATTTTTCCCAATCGATCTCTTTCTTACTTTTCGCTTAATAAGGTACCCGTTCTGTCTTGCTTGTTAGACACAAAGCTTCTCCTACTGCGAGGAAATTCTGCCAATTACAGTAGAGTTTTTCGCTTTATAGGCGAGTTGACGCTTAACGCTTCTTTTATCGTATTATAGTTCAATCAATCACCGATACAGCCGTGACAGAGGTAATTCGTTCGCTATAAAACATGTCTCAAAGTGACTGAATTATTTTAAGGTAGGGCTGGATTTCATTTATAAAGTTACATTTTCCCAACTAATTTTTCCCGACTATTGCAGCCCAACTTTTGCAATATCATTCAGCTTATTTCTTTGTTTTGTTATTTTGCTAAAATTTTTTATTATGGTCGACCATTTCTCTCAAAATGATCGAATGTATCTCATTTTTTATTCATTTTTTTGAAGGGAAATGTCTTGGATTATGATCAAAATAGAGACTGCCCTTTTGACTTATCGTTGAAATTCCCTTGTTAATTTCAAATGTAACTCCTGGAGTATTACGGGATTATCAGTTAATTAATTAAATATATTTCAAATAATTTGGGTTATCGTCGAATTTCTCTCACTGAGGAGATCATTATCTTTAATTATGACTGAATTTTCAATATTGTTGTAAAATTTTTAAAATTGTTCATTCATTTCCCTCTTGAGGAAATTTTGTCATTGCATTCTTTCCTTATAAGAAAATTTTTACAATCCGGATCAGGTTTGTCCAATTATGGCTGAATTTTTCGCAATAGAATCGTGTGACCGTGTATTTTTTGTAGTTAAATTTTTTCGTTCTTGTTTAGTGAAATAATGTAGTAAAATATCTCATTTTTACATTTGACTTTTTTATTATTATTTTTATTCGAAATGAATCGGTATCCATTATTCTGACAAGACGTAAGGTAAACTTATCATGACCGGGTAACGTAGAGTAAAAGATGAAAAAGTTAACTGAACTACAAAGATATACGGTTTATTATGTAAATGTGCGTATAGATATGTTTTTACATAATCAATTCGTTTTAAAATTTTCTAAATTGATATAGTGGTGGTGATGATGGGGGCGCTGGCGGTATCGTAGATGAAAATTATGCAACTGAATCGTTTGCACTTACACAAACGTACATTGCAGTTTCTGTTCATAAGTGAAAATTATATAAAATTTTGGTTAAAAGTATGGTTCTGGATAATAATGCATACGTTAAGGGATACGAATGTAATTTATATTTTATAATAAAGTGAAGTAAACGTTAGAGGTTCTATAAAATGCTGTTTGCAGAATTCCGTTAAATAAGATGAAAAAAGAAAGTTCCAACATAAATATTCTGTAATAAAAATGGTTTCGATTTGTTTTTAAACTTAAGCATTAAGTTTTTATGACTATTCTTAAATACTCGGATCTATGCAAAGCAATACCTTGTTTATTTCTAGAATTAAAATAAAGTTTTTGTTCGTTTGTTGCCTTATTTCCAGACCGTTGAAGATCTGGAAGAGCGATGCATGGAAGCAAGCATAGAAATTGTTACAAGGCAGTCATTTTTATCCGACCCAACTGATGCTGTACGCAATTTAAGACGTCAAGACGCTCGCATCATTGTTGGCCTCTTCTATGTGGTTGCTGCCAGACGAGTTTTATGTGAAATGTTTAAGCAACAATTATATGGACGAGCACATGTCTGGTTTTTTATAGGTAAGCGAATAAGAAAAAAAATTGCAAATAATTCTAAGATACTACACAATGAAAAACTCCACTGCTTCAGGCGGACACGTTTTGACACGTTTCGTACATAAAAATGTAAATTAACCTTCGCTTTATCCTGGTATTTATGCGAATAGGTAGATATAAATTTATGGTGTATTACGCAATTCTTTCTACATACTGCCCCATATATTTGTTTAATGTCTTAGAACGTAGTTGTTTATTGAGATATATACGTTTATATATATTAATTACATTAGGTTATCAACTTTGGTGAATACAATTCATTGAAATACCTTCTAGCCCGGCCAGCACTGTTGTTTTTCATACTGTCATGTGGTATGGCTAGACCTAAGTTTCCTTAAGTTGTTCTACGTTGTTGTTGTTGGATTTCGCCTTTGGGTTAATCCAGTGTTATTTTAGTTATTTTTTCATATTTTAATTTTATAAATGTTTTATTTAAGCTATTAATAAGTATTATAAGCAGCAATGCAATACTGGAGCAAAAGGAAAATATACAGCAGCAGGTAATTGTATACATTGTTTATTACAACAAAATTTCGACCTTCTTACAAGGAATATTAAGTATAAACGAGAATAAGTAAATTCAGTATTAAATTAAGTTACTCTTATTTTGAAAATAAATAAATAATTTGTACTTTAACTGAAAAATTACAGATATTTTTTTTAAATTGTGCTTTATACCACTTGTAGCAAGCCTACATTACACCTGCACTAAGAAATTGGGATAGAATCACCTCTTCCTACGTCCAGGAATTTTCGTGTTCAATCTACGCAGCTCCGACACCGACTTGTTTTGATCTAAGAATGAATGACATTGCAAATGTTATGGTTTAAAGTATTTACGCGGAAACGGACGTATTTTAAAAAGATTATATAATACAAAGAAATGTTGTCACTATTTACGTGCCTCGGGGAATATTCGTGAAAACAGTACTTCAAAACAGTAAATAAATGTGAAAAAAGCTTTTATGTAATAGCTATGTGTAATATTAGGAGTTTTATGATGACAAGTAAGGTCAAGTTTACCTGTTCGCAACAAACATCTCTAAATAAATACGAGCTTTCAGGTGACTGTGCGTTGCAGGTTACAATGCTGAAACGAAGTCAGGAGGTGGTGCCAAAAATACACAATATGAAGTACATATAGCGATTGTTATGCGAAAAAAAATGCTATGATTGACAATATCAACTGCAGAGTTGAAGATGAAAATTTAAAGATTCTCTTTTGTCTTGTATGCATTTGACAGCCTTCGGTGAATTTACAAGCAGAAAAAAATTGTCTACTGTTTATAACGTCATAAAGTGTCTTTCCTTCATTGGGCTAACCCTAGTCAAACCACTATTAAAGCTATGATATGAGAGTTTGGTCTCCTTCTCGGAAGAAAAAATATTGCACGGCAGAATTGAAATGAGGACGTACAGGCTGCCATGTCGGATGTTGTCGACCAAATAAATGGACAACGAAACCAATGGCGAAGCAAATGCCCAAAATAATCCCGGCTGACAGTCCACCCTCGAAAGTTCGTGAATTAACATACGTGCTAGGCATTTCAAAAAGTACTGTACATTGCATATCAATACAAAATTTGACTCTAAGAGGGCTATGCAGAAGAGTGGCACCGTGCTTTCTCATAATGGAACAAAACCCGCATCATTACATAGAAAGTTTCAATCGATCATAGTTCCACACCGAAAAGCCATGAACGAATCTTGGGTTTCTTATTTCACACTTGAAACGCGACGTTCCACGAAGGCGAAGATTGTTCCA
This sequence comes from Glossina fuscipes, assembly GCF_014805625.2. Lineage (NCBI taxonomy): Eukaryota > Metazoa > Arthropoda > Insecta > Diptera > Glossinidae > Glossina > Glossina fuscipes. The sequence goes on from NW_023998646.1 coordinate 458,665, forward strand.
TTTGCTGACAAACAGAGGAAATATCCCAAAAAAAAAAATCAAACCAGGACCAGCATTATGTGAACTTTTTGTGTGGGTTGAACGAGAATTTAAAAAGAAATATTGTATTTGGTAAAAACGAAGTGTTATTTTATCAAGACAAGGCATTTGTTCACACAGGATTGCCAAAATCAACACGTTTGAATCGTTCCCCACGTGCGATAATGAAGAGAAAAATCCGAAAAAACTTCTCTTTAAGCAAGGAACCGAGGTCATCGAACATCGCTGGGAAAAGTTTGACGAAGTAAAGGAAGATTATATTGGAATATGAAAACATTTTTTTTTTGCAATTTTTTATGGTTTCTTTGTTTTGTGTTTCCCAGGACCCCCAACCATATTTTAGTAAACAATCCATCCAATACAAAATAATGATAAGTTTTCGTTTGTCTCTGACGCATATACATACATTTCAGAATAAAACCGACACAAACCCATATTAAAGTTCTTGCAGCTATTGAACTGAAAAGGCATGGCCATTGTGTTCCTCATGGCTATTGTGTCCCTTATGTTCAAACCGCTTTATAACAATTTATTAAGTTATTAAGTTATTAAGTCGAAGGGTGGGCATACACTCATTTTGTTTTTTTTCATGATGCATGTACTACCCAAAAAGGAAGCTTCAGAGACCCTATAAAGTATATATTCTTGATCAGCGTGAAACCCTGAATTAATTAAGCCATGTTTCTTCATTTTGCACATTAACTTTACGAAAGACTCTACCCTTTACCTGCAAAAATTAGGAAATATCAGCCAAAGTGTAGGGAAGATGAAGGAGCACAGTTAAGCTCATTGTTTTTCACACATCATTTATGGTACTTATCAGAGCATTGTCCAACTGATAATTTTTCTCTTTGGCGAGATATGGCTGCAACGAATAATGCATCTAAGTTTTCATCTCCTAAATTGTTTCGAGCCCCTACAACGTCTTGGCTTTTAACACAAAATTTCCATTTTTAAAGTAATGCAAACAGTACTAACGCGTTCTTGTCGATGAAGTATATTTGGCATAGGATTACAAGACTGGCCGATGACATTGCCTAACCAAATTTCACCAATGCTTCGATGAGATCATAAACACTATATGGTATGGTGGACTAATGTTCATGTGTCCTTGAGTGCCTTTCATTTGGCCATCCTACATGTAAAACGTTGTCTCTCATAGCTACTTCTCGAAACGTAACTATCAGCTTGAGCAAAATTACTCAACAGAATCCTATGCGATCGCAATGTAAAACAGCAGGGACTTACCTTAATCTCTACCAATGTAAAGTTTTTGACCCTATTAACTCCATACGTCAGCTAATACCGGTAAAATAAAGCTAACTAAAGATAAGCAAGCACACTTTACATAACATAACATGCGCAGAGAGCAGGGAAGGTATCATAAAACTGACGTAATATAAAGACGAGCAAAGTTAGGTGCTGTAATCTTAAATAATAACTTTTAAAATTGTACTTCACAGTTCCTTTAAGGCGTGACACCACTATAAATTCACAAAAAAATTTTTTTTTTGCCTAACAGAAACTTTGAACACTCGCGAAAAATGTTTTCCGCTGCTTGGATATTGCAGTTTGTTGTTGATTTCTAACTTCTCTAATTCACTTATAGATTCCTTTAGAAGGCACTTATGTTCATTATAACCGGTTCCGAACAATAGTGCAGTAGTTAGTGTATCTTCGCTGAGGCAACAATTGGGTGAATATGAGACTGGGAGCGACTTGAAAGCCTTCAATGCTTTTGCTAAAAAATTGGAAATTTGGGGCCGAAAGTTTGGACGTTTGTTACGGGTTTAGTCGTTGGAATATACATTTTCTTGCCGATATCTGCATCATTTCGATACATTCAATGTGTGAAACTTGCGATTCTGCCGTTGGCAGACGGGACGAAACAGGTCGAACAGTTTCGACCTTGAAATTGTCGGACAAAGGGCATGAGGTAGAAGGTTATAAAATGAAATATTTAGTATTCGGAAGCATTGTATATGTTTGGATACTTCGAAAGCATTCTTGGAACGCGGTTTTCCACTCCTAATCTGAATGAAATTTATTTTAAAATGAATTATTTCACCGTTAGAATCCCTTGTAGACATTTTTATTTTCATTTATTTAACTTACCAACCAAGTTCAAACTAATCTAGGGCCTTACCGTATACATACTTTTGTATAGATATCCGCCTGAGTAGCCGAAGGGGAGGAATCTCGACTAGCAAGTCAATTGTCGTGGGTTCGAATCTCAAGTGCGGTAGAGTTTTTAATAAAAGCCAATAGCCTTAGATGCTAATGCTTTTAAGAGTTTAGTCTTAGAATTTATTTCTGTGGCGAAATTAATAATAATTATAATAATAATAATACTTTTGTATAAAGCTACGTTTTTGAATTAAGCTGCGAAATAGAGAGAAAATATTCAATCATTAAATCAAAATAAATAAATTGAAAGAAGAAGAACAAAACAGTATTCAAGCTTTTACACGCCAAAATAGTTGCACGTTTACAAGCACCGATTATAAACCTTTATGCATACAAAACAAAGGCGTCCTAGAATCACGCAAACAGTCAAAGTTTGGCAAGGGATAGACACGCTTTGATAGTATTATTGTATCACGATACCGACATTAAATTATAGATAATACATCGATCAACAACTCCGAAGATTAAGTAAGGAAACACATTTTTTCTTTTCTTTGCAAAGTACGAGTTTATTCGTCAAAGTAGTCCTCTTAAAAAGCGACAAGCTTCCGAGAGCCCACAAAATGTATATATTCTAGGTCAGCATCAAATTCTGAGTAGATTTAAGAACGTCTATTGCAACTAGCAAGTCAATAAATCTAAAAATAAATCATTTATAAGATGGGAGCAAAGTTTACGCAACGCAAGTGGTAAGAACGGGGAATATTCCAGCATGTTCGAGGCTGGGTTTGTTCAGACTTCTATGTGATTTTTTCTTTCCATAAAGCTGTTCGCATTCCTTCGTCTATTATACACTCGTATATTGCTGTGCTAAGACTAATACCAAAATAGTTGACGTAATAATATGACTTTTTGACTAGTCAACGGGTTAGCTATTCCCCTGTGCTTTTTTTTATCTCAAGCAGCTAGGCGGAGTCTTGATTTCGATACTCTATGGGACTGAATCCATATATATTATATGTTATATCGTGATTCGAATCGCTAACCTGCCTGGAAAATTCATTTTCTACCGTTAAGGCAATACAAAGAGCAACAAAACATCATCCCTTCAAATTATTTTTAATATAACAAATTAATCAGGATTTTCCTTATTTTTGATAAAAAACGCATGAAATCGATAATTGAATCGTAGAATTTGAAATCACTTTAAGCTTTTATTGCATTAAAATAATCAACTCACTCACATAACACCTTATACAAGTAGCAATTATCTCATTATTAGACGTTACAATAAAACTCAATTAGTTGATTGGCAGTAGCATCTGTCACAATTTGTTGGTGTTAGTGCTGCACGAATGGTAGACTACTCAACACAATGAAACTTTCTTAATTATGTTATTAACGCCACATTAACTGTCGGTTTGAATAAGAAAAAAATCAAAGGAAATAAGAGCGAAACTACGGAATGAATTGCGAGATGTTGCGATTAATAAACGCACACTAACAAAAGTACTACTAGAAATAAAACTACAATGATTAGTATAGCAAATGTGCGCTTTTTTCTTACAACCATTTTAAGATTTTTTTCTTTGTAATTTGAAAATAAGATGTAAAGCTGAAGAACGAAGATGAAAAGCTTACATAAAGGTTTGAGGAAAAGGCAGAAAAAACGGATGTTCATCTACTCTTTTTCCAATCATTAATTTCATCATCTTTTTTACTTTCTTGACATTTTCCCAACGTTTTGATGCGCTGGCTAAAAAGTTCTGCTCGCAGGTTTTGCTCGAGTATACATTTGCAATCACCCTCTTTGTTACACTTTAGTTTGTTAAAATTCCTAAGTTTCTTAAACGTGTTTATTTACCTGCAATCCTAAAAAACATCTAATCGATTTTCTCTCATCAAAATGTTTGTAAGTATCGTTAGAACACAAAAGCAATCCGCAATGCTTTTTAGAGAGTATGTAAAAATAAAATAATGAAACAAACTTTGCATATGAAACCGTGCTTTCCGTATAATTTGCTCTGGGTCGAATATATTTGCCCAAGTATTTTAGTTTACCTTCTCCGTTTGTTGGCAGACTCTATTGCTATTAATTTAAAGTAGGCAAAGCAACTCGCCATTTGTCAAAAAAAGACACGAAAAGGCGTCTAATAGTGAAGGTTCCAGTAATTTAGAGAACAAGTATACCATACAATCGCAACAGCTCAACAGTAAGGCTGCCAAAATCACTGATGATTTTTGATTTTCTTCTATTTCAAATCTCTAAGTCTGACTCCCTCAATCATCAATAATTTCTTGTTAATGGTTTACAGCTAATCATTAAACGAAATGCATGTTGTATTGGAAAAAGTCCGTGTGGTTACGTCTTTGGCAATATATAACCACTTTAATGTGCTCTAATTTCTTGTCGTAAATCTAAACTATATAGAAAATCCAATCTTTTTCTTTTATTCAAAAGTAAAATAATGTTTCCAGCTGAAATATTATCCCCTTTAGCAATTTGCTTCGATGTGATATGAATTATATACATGATGTGAAACATTAAACATTTATTCAGTAGTTGCACTTAGTCAATATTCAGAACGAACTGTCCGGGCTACACGAGCGTTTTTATTTATTTATTTATTTATTCTACTTATACAATAAACTCAACTAAAACAAATTGACAGTCGAGTTCAATTGACTCCTAATGTAAATCTTGAATTAATTAATATTAAAAGTTAATATAAGTATAATAAAACAAATAAGAAGGAAAAAAGCAAAAAAAGCATGTGCGCAACTAGCATAGAGCCACGTTCACAACCGGTACAAGATCAAATTGCAAATGAACCCATAAGCCATCACAAACATGCATAAGCTTGGCAACCGATAACAATAAACAACAATTAATTTTCGAACCATAATGAGTTTTTAAGGTTAAGAGCTAGTTTGAGTACGACATAGGTAAATTGCGCGTATTAAGCAATGCTGCTTTAATGGACTTTAAAAAGCCCGATAATGAGAATAAGTGATAGATATCATTTAGATTTTTGCAAACAACTTTGAGCGGATTAAACAGCTCATAATTATATATATATTGACTAAGCTTAACCAAGATGAAGTGCCTAAAGAAGCGATTGGTTACGTTGAAGCTTATTTCACCAAGTAATGCAAGCGAGTCAATAGCACCATTTATTACTTTGATTACGAAGGAAACGCCAAGAACAAATCTGCATTTCTCGAGAGACGGTAGGGACAGCAGAAGCAACCTATTTTCATAGGGGGGAGGACAGACAGTCGGATCCCAACTCAAATTCCTAAGGGCAAACAGCAAGAATTGCTTTTGAACAGATTCAATTGAATCTACATAGCATCTATATGAAGGAGACCACACAGCAGAGGCATACTCGAGTACACGTCTAACCAAACACATGTAAAGCCTTTTCGTAATATACGGATCATCAAGCTCTCAATGAAACCAAGCATGGACCTAGCTTTGCTTAACGAGAGCTCAATATGCAAGTTAGAACGCTTAAATCTGTGAACGTATCGACATCCTGCAACTTATACGAATCAATGAAAGACTGAGTAATGAAAGACTTCCTTCTTGAGAAAAAAAAGCTTCTTACATTTACTCAGATTTAATTTCATAGAATTCAATGAGCACCATGCAACCAAATTATTTAAGTCAATTTGAAGCTGATACGATTGCTATTCTAAGGAAAAGAAAGAAAATAGTTGCACATCATCAGCATACATTAAGATCTGGCTGGAATTAACCACCGATGGGAGATCGTTAATGTATAAACTAATTAAAATAGGACCTAAGTGACTTTCTTGAGGTACGCCAGATATAGCGAAGAATTCATCCGAGGTGATAAAGTTGAACAAAACCCTGAAGGATCTGTTGTGCAGATAAAAGCTTATCCATTTCACTAAGTAGGGTGGGAAATCAGACGCTTGTAGTTTAAAGATAAGTAGTCTGTGGTTAACCATATCTAATGCTTTGCTTAAATCAGTGTAAATAACGTCTGTGAGAGCCACTAAAAAAAGCCTTGAAAACATGACGAGTAAAATCTATCAAATTGGTGGCCGTAGATCGCCCTTTCCGAAAGCCATGCTGGTGTGGAGAAATATACGAATTAATGGCAAAGGCCAAATGCCGAGTCACAATTCGCTCAAACAGCTTAGGCAAGATACTCAACTTGGCTATGTCTGTAGTTCTCAACAAGTTTTAAAAACTAACCTCTTATCTATAATACATACTTTTTAAAAATAAAGTGTGAAAATGTCAGTTACTGCACGCTTACAAGTGGAATCGTCAATCTACTTATTTACACCAAAGGGGCATGAAAGCTTCAGCTAAAAAATTGGATGGCCTTGTAAGGGTATTATTGAAGTACAATGGGGTCATATTGTGTTGCAAAGTGTACACCGAAAAGTTCAACAAGCCCCATAGGGTATACAAAAATTGAGGAAAAACAATTAATTTTCAAGTCCTTTAGTTGTTTGAAAATAAATTAAATTTTTATGATTTGACTGTTTGTCAACAGTTGCAAGGGAAATTTAATGGTACTTTACGCAATGCGCATTCTTGGTAAGATATTAAAACCTTATTAAAACATATTAACATCGACTTTCTCTCATCTCATTAAAATTAATAATTCCATAAGTAGAAATATAAGGTATAAATCATATTCTACTTAAAAAATAAGAAATCTTAACGAAAATATAGATTTATTAAAAAAAAATAAAGTTACGTTAGAAATTATATATCCTACATATCCTCCAATAATGCAAACAAATAAAGTTATTGACTTTGGGCGCTAAATACAATTCTATATGTCCTATTTAGTTTGCGTGCTTGCACGTCTAAGTAAACTTTTTAGGAGTGTCATGTGGTCGATGAATTTTACGCGGGTTTTTAACTGAATGAGATGTAAAGCGAACATACACATATGTAAAGAGTTTTCCAAATCTTATTTCATTTGTGTTTTTGAATAACTAACACTTTAAATACTAACTATTTTAAATACTCTTTAAAACATCTAGATCGAATATATATTCCAAACATGCTAGTAACAGCTACTGTGAGTACCACAACTTTCCTTCGTAACCTTGTAATAGACCAAAAAGGTTAGCTGCCAAATTTTCCTGTCCCAACATTTCTTTTCGCCTATTACTGTGTTATATTATAATTTGATAAACATAAATCCAAGTAATATTAGTTTGGGGAAAAAGAAATCCATTATTTTTTCGGTAGATGGCTGCACTGATAGATTTCTCGTAAAGTATCGATCAAACAATTTCAGATTTATGCTCGTTGGAAAGGTGACATTTCGCAGTAAAAAAAATTCTTTTGCTGTTTTTTGTTTGGTGCATTCAGTTATGAGTTACAGCGTGTTAAAAATAGAAGTGAACAAAGAGAAAATTCGGTACATTTTAGTTTTTCTTTGACAAAGGCGAAAATGCAAGCCAGGCGGCTAAAATTGTGAATGGTGTTTATGGTTCCGATACTGTAAGAGCCAATTATGTGCGATTTTGGTTTCGTAGACTCCGTTCAGGAATTTTTGATGTTAAAGATGCACCTCGCACAGGTAGGCCGGTCGTCGAAAATGTCGATAAAATCGGAGAAATGATCGAAGTTGACCGGCATGTTAGCAGTCGTAACATCGCCCAGGAGTTAAAAGTCGACCATAAACAGTTTTAAACCATTTACACAAAGCTGGATTCAAAAAGAAGCTCGATGTTTGGGTGCCAGACCAATTAACAGAAAAACAGATGATGGATCGAATTTCCATCTGCGAAGCTGTGGCCAAACGGAATGAGATAGACCCATTTATTAAACGAATGGTGACTGGAGATGAGAAATGGATCACATACGATAACCCTGTGCGAAAACGATCGTGGTCAAAGAGCGGTGAAGCACCTCAAACAGTGGTCAAACCAGGACTAACTGCCAGGAAGGTTTTGCTATGCATTTGGTGGGACTGGAAGGGGATTATTTATTATGAGTTGCTTCCATATGGCCAAACGCTAAATTCTGATCTCTACTGTCAACAACTGGACCGTTTGTAGATAGCGATTGACCAGAAACGGCCAGAATTGGCCAACAGGAGAGGTGTCGTGTTCCACCAGGACAACGCTGGGCCACACACATCTACAGTGACTCGCCAGAAACTTCGGGAGCTTGGTTGGGAAGTTTTAATGCATCCGCCATACAGTCCGGACTTGGCACCATGCGATTATCATCTTTTTCTTGCATTGCAAAATTTCTTTAATGATAAAAAATTGGAATCTAGGGAGGATTGTGAAAATCGACTAGTAGAGTTTTTTGCAAATAGAAATCAGGACTTCTGTGAGAGAGGCATTTTGAAGTTACCTTTAAAATGGCAACAAATCATACAACAAAACGGTGCATATTTGACCCAAATCGGACAATCCGAAGCATGTTAAATAAAGTCCTGAAGTTCATATAAAAATAATGGATTTCTTTTTCCCCAAACTAATATTATATAATAATTTTTTTTTATTCGTCAAAACGTTTGCAACGTCCAGAGGGAAGCTTCAGAGACCCCACAAAGCGCATATATTCTTGATCAGTATTCCCCTGGCCGCAAAATTGAAGCTTTCGTTGGATTTCTTGCATCCGGGTTGGTGTTGAAGATAGGCCAAATAGATCGAAAGACACGCCTACAGTGCCATGTAAACTCCCCAGGTGTCCCCACATCTCTGTTCTTCAAAAGGAATAAAAAATAGCTTTTTGCCCATTATTCATAAAATTTAGCAGATATTTCTCCAAAAATTAAAACGTGGCCGATGTTGTATCTCTGCAAAAATGGAAAAAACCGACTGCGCCTATTTAATTTTATTGTGTATAACCCACAGAAGCAAGATTAAGAAACCCCACAAAGTATGTAACTTGGCCAGTTTTAGAATAAAAATGCACCTAACCATAAGTATAAAAGATTGGGTCACTACAATATAATTTTTTTACTTGTTTGTTTTTGATATTATATAAGTTTTCATTTTACTTGGTTTTGTGTTAGCGTCAAAGTTCTCGATCGATATTTTGCGCTCTTCGGTACATTCGGTTATCCTGAAATTTCCGATGGCAATCTTTCGTAGTGCTGTCAATTAATTTTGCTGCATATTCAAGACTGCAAAAGTCAAGGTGTAGTGCATCATCACTTTCTTAATTATTCCGTTAAAATGGGTATCAAATAAGAGACGTTGGTAAGTAGACCGCGAAATATAGTACAATAAGAAGTTAAAAATAAATTATTTAAAAATATATTTTTAAAATACGCCTTTATTTGAGTGAACTAAGAAATGGGCAGTAAGTTTTACGGCAGTTGCTTTTATGTAGCGCATTTAGCAATGAACGAATGTTTAATATAATACTGTTACGGGAATTCCATATCCAGTTCATTCCAGCTAATAAACTTTCCCTAGAGAGGAAAAAAACATGTGCACATTCGCAGCACGTCATGCGGCTGCCGGCCGACGAAAAAGCAGTTTAACGGATTAAAAATGAAGCCATGAACTTAGGTAATCGTAGTATGCTTTTAAAAATGTATATAAATAGAATATTTAAGGAAGGCAGAGTTAGTCAAACAAAAATATTTGTGTTGAGAAGTCGAGGGTATTGCCAAAAATAAATTGTGAACAATTCTACTCTGAAGGAAAAAAAAATCTTGAAGCAAAAACGTGGAATTTTATTTCTCTTAGAAAAACCAGGATCTGGCGATACCCACGGCTATGCTCTTCGCATTCTACTCTTCAAGCTCTTCTATTTGATACCAATGTCGCTGGTATTGTTAAGAAGAAATTAATCGTTGTGTCTACTGTATTCATTTTAGAATTAACACTATTTAATGCAGACAATATATCTTCATTTGAGGAGTGAACAAAATTGTTTTAAACATTCTATCTGCTTTGCCGTATGATAAATAAGTATAAAACCTCAAAGAGGTGAAAAAAATAAAATTTAACTACTAGTAAGTTTGCGTGGGTATAGCCAGTTGCTTCCATTCTTGGTCGTAAAAAGTAAAGTGTTTCGTAAAATAAATGTAAAAAATTTCAGGCTTCTAACTTTCATACTTTTCGAGTAACGAGCGAAAATTAAAAATTTGATTTAAAGCAAAAAGGAGTTGCGGTCCATTGCATACTTCTGCTCTAACTAATTTGGCCTATTTTCAATACCAACTTGTTTGCAGAAACTTCCAATGTTCTTAACGAATTTGAAATCGAAATCTTCGTTTTTGCGACGAGGGGAGTGTCAAAAACACATACCACATGGACGCACAGACATACAGACGTTCGGACAGACATGGCTAAATCAACTCAGAATTTCACGCTAATCAAGAATATATACATTTTATAGGGCCTCTAAAGCTTCCTTTTGGGTGTTACATACATTATGGAAAAAACAAAATGAGTATACGCCTATCTTACAGTGATGGATATAAAAATGTATCGTGAGGGCCTTTCGGCCCATTCTCTGGGGATGGGGCAGATCAGCGGCCCAGGAAAACACAAGAAAATTTACATTTCCAGGGACCTTTATTATTCACTATTTTATTTTATAATTATTCGACGACTAACTCTCAACGACTAAAACCCAAGACGAACTCTAAAGACCGTCAAACTAAGGCTAACTCTAAATTATTCCAACTTATTCTACTCTACCCTAGTCTTAACCTATTCTTATTCTATATCCTAACCCTATTCTTGTTCTATTCTTATCCTATTCCTATCGTCTTCTTATTCAATTCCTATCCCATTCTTATTCTATTCTTACTCTATTCCTATGCTAACTTACTCTCCAACTTAAACTAGCACTCTCTCTGCCACACCAGAGGGACGACTTTGGGTCCTCAAAGTATATGATTCATTTATAATGTTTTGTCTTGTCTCTCTTGACGCTCACTTCCATTAGTCGCGTTTTAAACCTCATTTTACTACATTTTATTGCCCTCTGAGGGCATGTCCCTAATTTCTTTTATCTCATGATTTTTAACACTTGTTTTTTCCTTCTGTATGATGTAGTATAAACAACGTTAACAACATTTTTCACTGGCAACTTTCTTTTCATTGTCATGAATGAGTTGAACTTATTCGCAAAAATCAAAGGACGTGCTGGGCCTTTACTGTAAATATATTCACAATTAAATTAGTTCATCAAAATAATTTTATAAATCATAAAAAAATTATAAAAATCAAAATCAATAAACAAAATATTGATGCCACAAGCACTTACTGGTCCACATTTTTTTAATTAACCTATTTTTCACTAAAAGACGCTGAATTGGCAACTATGCAGTGATTTAAGCTCACTTTATTTTATTTTGTATTATTTTCTGCTTGTGAATCTCTATTTTTACAACATAAGTAAAATTTTGAATTCTCAATTTAGATCATCTTAAGACTATCATCTTCTTACTATTTTTCGGATAATTGCTAGCATATATGCGATTTTGCTGTTTTTTAACCATTCTAATCTATTAGAGAATTTAAAAGTTAATTTTATAGATAAGGGGTGAGACTGTAAATTCCTAGCAGGAATTCATCAATTTTTTCTATCTAGATATATTAACGTAAGAGAATTTTTTAGGTAATAAACTTTTTTCCCGTATCACAAACGATTTGAAATGTCTATTGAGTCTTAGAGAAAAAATTGACTATCTGAAAAATCTGCAGTGATATGACGCCTTAATAGTAACTCCTATCTTTTAAATCAAGAATAAATTCATTATTATTGTTGCCATTATTTCAAAATAAATCAACGCATTCTTAACGCATTTGCAATTGCATCCTTCCTTTAATTTTAAAAAAATAATAAAATCCTTAAATGTGGATTAAATTTTTGTCTCATTAGAGAGCATTCCATATAAAATATATATTTTTTTATCCTTAATCACATCACATAGAAATCTTGAAAGGGATGGAAGCATTTTTGAAACATCCTCCCATATTAGCCTTCTTATAAAGACTAGATGATTTTATTTCTAATATCTTATGATGACAACTAATTCAAACTTGTGATTTTTTTATATATTTAAGTTGACGTCTGATCACATAGACCTATTTTTCGCATTCTCCTTCCTGCAAGGGTCTTCGTGAAAAACAAGTCTTTGCACTCCCAAAGTAATTGGAAGATTACACCATATGACTTAACCGAGGATACATAATGGCGAGTTTTGTCCGACTATCACATTTTAACCAAATTTATTTCTGATCTTACTTATTATGAACTTATTTTACTTTAAAATATCAAGTATTGTCTTTCAGTCTCATTTACAAGTTACTTTCTTGAGAACAGTTATATGAAAACGGGGCCAAACGACGTGTATAGAATTAGATACTACTTACTTTTTGACCACAAACTGTTTTATTCTTGTCTTTATGTATTTATAAATTTATATTTTTATATGAAGACTTCATAGGTGAAGATTTAGTAAACAGTCCCATTCCATAAAAATTTTTACGTTCATTTAGTGTGTCGAAATATTCACGGATTTTTGTCGAGAAATGTTAAAAGCAGCTTTAAAACCAACGCCTGTTAGTGTACCAAATTTCATCAATATATTTCTGTCTAGGTTCAGCCAAAATACAAGAGCAAACATCATCTAAATCAACTGCCGAGTTCGAAATTTCTGAGTAGGTTGACATAAAAATAAAGCTTCACCTCAACCTTTCTATGCAAACGCTGACCTGCCGCATTCTCCAGAACATAAATAGACAATGACGGTCAGCCACAGGTAGTTCGTTTTCCTTGGGTTTCATCTGCATTTCTTTTAAATTAATTGAGCTAGTTTTTTTTGAGTTACATGAGATTGAAATAATTCTTACGTAGTTTTGATGACGGACAGCTGCAAAACAAAAAAGGTAAAATTTCCTTCTATCGAAAAATAACAAGGAGGGCAATCATCTATCCTTAAGATTATTTTCTAAATGACACGGGGATAATGAAATATTTTACGGGAACGCGATTTCAAGTCAAGAGGTTTGCTAAAGTTCTATGAGGCAAAGTTTAAAATTGGGCCATTGCACTGGAGGCAAAAAGAGTTCTTATTTTTTTTTTTTAACTTTCATGAAAGAGAAAAATTGCTTTTCTTATTATTAACCTGCAAAAAAGCCCCATATCTGCTTCATTAAAAGCCCCATGGAGTTGCGGGCTGCAATTTGTTGAAAAGCTGAAATATCATTCTTGCTTCAAAATTTTTCTGTTTAGCGATTCGCTCAGAACTTCTCCGGCCTGACACTTATATGGCAACACAGTTCTCTAACCCATACGAATTCTGAGTAGTACCAATTTTCAAACGATGCGTATCAACATTTCATGACATTCTGACAAACCGTTTACAAGTTAGAATAATTCTAAAGGCGCTACTTTTGAAACTACGGAAAACTCGGAATTTTCAATTCCAAATAAAAAACAAGTACCTTACATCATTACGCCAAGTACAGTTATTCGCTCATTTAATATACTCCAAACAGTGTACACTATGTTCACTCAAAGTCATTATTGTCACGAAGGTCTGAATATTGGAACATTACTGTTTTCTCCCCACATAAAAGTTTGCGTTTCGTGATAGTACTTATATATGTTGGAGTCCAAAAAAATAGACTTTGTGATCCGAAGTCACTACCGTTAATTTTTTTGATGCAATGAATTAATTTTCATCACAAAATACTAATAAGTAATTTCTTTTCCGAAAGACTTACTGCTCATGATACAGGTCCAAGAAATAGACCCATGTGGTTCAAATTATGTCACTTAATTTTGTTTTTTAATTAGTATCATAAACATTTTGACCAAATATTTTGTAATGTTCGCATAAGTGCGTATAAGACTGGTGTTACGCATAATAACGGAAGCCCGTTAATCGAGATTTTTTTCAATAATTCTCCATTCACATAGTAGCGTCATTTAAAGAGAGAATTATGAAAAGAGAACAAAGTCCAAAGTCCGTCCGTAAACCATAAGGGCGCATGCTTTCTTTTTCTTGACTACCGGGTCAAGAGACAATACGGACTATAATGATCAAAAGACTCGGCAAAGAGAAGTAAAGTGGGAGACTGTTACAGAATGTCGAGTAAGTCAAGTGCATTTGATCGGAGAAATTAATTAATTTTTTTAATATGAAAGTCAAGAAATCGTCTTTGATGGTAGGTTAAAAAAGAACAAATCAAAGAAAAAAAAGTGAACGGCTTAAGGCATTTTTTTGGTGCGCTTCGAAAGGAATACAAGTGCAGCAATCCACCAAAGAAAACGCAATGTAAGGAAGGGAATATAACACAACGTAAGAAATGTGTCGAGACGAGGAATTAATTAAACAACCTGAAACGAAAACTTAAAAAAAAAAACCAATAAATAAAAAGGAACGTTATTGTATTATATTAGGCTTGAGAAATAAGAAACAAGAAAAGAAAAAAAGTAAATATATAAGAATAAGAAAAAAAAAAATTAATCCAGAATAGGAGGTTAGACAAGGATGAGGTAAGTGAGTGTGTGTGCGCCTGTGCGGATGTAACCACGGACGTTCACTTAACGGACCGACGAATGCATAGACACAGACTAACGGAAAGGAGAACAATACCGGCGGATCGCAGTACTATTATGTGACGTCATGCCATCCCGATAGGTTGAAATTAGGTATAATTAATTTTTGTAAATGTAGCTGGACCATCCAGGGGGCACAAAATGTAGGCAAAGCTCTATATAACTGCATTATAATTTTCATTTCAAAAATAAAGAGTGAGGCTCTTTTGGCGAGTTTGGCAACTATGCGCGTGTCTTGTAGTCGCGTTTTTATTCTGTCAACAAATATATCAATTTTTTTAGTTGTATTTCTTAACTTTTTGCTTTATTCGTGTTTAAATTTAAAAATTCTCTTAAAGAATAAAGTGTGAATTTATTGTATATGAATTTATTAACCATTTATGTGAAAAAATCATTTTGGTTTATTGTAAGCAACAATTGAGCTCTTGGTAAAAGTCTCTCTTTTTGCCTTTTAATCTGTGTTTACAGTTTCCGTTAGTTTTCGCTCTATATTTACAGTGGGCAGGGAAGTGAGAAATTTGCTTTAATTTTCCTGAAAATTTGTGCCGTGGAAAAATTATTATTTTTTTTTTTTTTGTTTTTCTTTTTCGTTTTTTTTTCCTTCTTAAGCTACTTTTTTTTGTTTTCAATGGACATGGATTGTTTATTTACTCCATGTCGTGCGAAAACTGGCCCTGAATCTGAACGATTCATTTCTTGCTGGTTGTGTGATCGTTTTGGACATGCAAAGTGTGCTGGTATTACCGGCCGTGCTGCTGATGCAGTCCTTGACCCTTCTAAAGGTTTACGATGGTCATGTCCTGACTGTAGAAAGCGGGATATTGATTTCTACAAGCTCTTCACGGAGACGAGAAATTGTTTCTCAGATTTGAGCAAAAATCTCGGCTCTTTGTGGGAGAAGTTTGAATTAATCAAGACTAGGTTTGATGAATGTCGGTATATTGCGCAGTCATCTTCCTCTCCAGCTAACATAGTCTCAACGCGTAGCGTAGCGTGTGGTTCGTCACCTCCTAAGTCCGTTTCGTTGGTGCAAGTTAGCGATTCCCTAAAGGCTACAAATAATGTTAGTGTTTCTGCTACGGCTGAGTCGGTTGGTAACACAGATGTTACAAATAGTCCGAGAAGTCCTTCTGGCTTGAGCTATGCTGAAGTGGCAAGGGTATCTCCTCCCATAGATGTCACTCAATCTTCTCAGGCGTCATTGCCCAAAACTAATAAGGGTAATAGTAAATCGTCCTCTCCTCCTCGCTGTTCGGGTGTAAATGCTGGTCGCCAAACTGAGCAAGCTGCTCGTGCAAGTGTGGTTACCCCCTCTATACTTTCCCCAACTCATAACTCCCCATCCGTTAACCCTGCTGCTCCCAGTACTGATGACATATGCTTGAAGGCAGTTCCTCCTAGAAAGGCCATATTTGTGTCAAGACTGGCACCAGATACATCTGTTGAAAACATAAGGGGTTATCTGGCTGCGAAAGCCCCTTCTGTCAATTTAAAGCGAGTTAGTATTTTCAAACTGGGTCCTTCTCAAGCTAGAACTATCTCATCTTTTAAAATTCTAGTTCCGACCGAAAATATGGATTTGATTTTAAATAAAACTTTGTGGCCGGTTGGATCATTAATTAAGGAATTTATCCCTCGGGACCGACCCCGTGATGCGAATGCATTAGCTCTTTCCGCTTCAAAAAACTAAATACTTCTTCAGCCTCATTTTCTCTCATTTATCAAAATGTTAGGGGCCTAAACTCAAAAATTCGTTCTACCTTCCTAAATTCAGTGAGTACGGAGTTTTCCTGTCTGGTCTTCACTGAAACATGGCTGAAGCCAGTTCTACATTCGTCGGAACTTTTCCATAATTCGTTTCAAGTTTTCAGAAACGATCGTTTGTATCGCAATGGTGGTGGTGTTTTAATTGCTATTTCTACGGCACTCCCCACCTATTCGTTTGAATTTCCAACTACTCCCGATGTTGAATTTATCGCCATTCGAGTGAAATTTCCTAACAAACACTTATATGTGACCTGCTCCTATATTCCCCCAAATTCGGATATCTCTGTATATAAGAAACAGGCCGCCCTCATTTGTGAAGTGGCCAAGCAATCTAAATCTACCGATATAGTCCTTGCGTTGGGTGACTTCAACTTGCCTCAAGTCAATTGGTTTTACAGTGATAGTTCTGGCTGTTTGATTCCTTCCTCAACATCTGATAAAGCCGTTGTGTTCTTCAATTAATTATTTGATAATAATTTAGTTCAATACAATGGTACCCCTAATTGTAATGGGAGATTTCTTGATCTCTGCTTTGCAAATTTTCCTGAGGTTTGCGTTAATCGTTGTCTTCCGTTTAGTTTACCTGAGGATCCATATCATCCAGCATTGGGTGTTTCCTTTCATTACAAGTATGTTGGTTCGTTGAACCTCTATAACGTTCCAAATTCAAATTTTTCATATCAACGTTATGATTTCCATAAAATCAATGTTTCCTTACTAAAATCTCATCTTTCTCATTTTGTGCTCGATTTCTCAGAGGGAAGCATTGATAGCTTACTGTCGTCGTTCTACAATGTATTAAATCAAGCTATTTCTGCATCCGTTCCGATCAAGCAGTCCCGTCCTCAAAGTAAGGATCCCCCGTGGTTTAATAAGACAATTAAATACTACAAGAATAGGAAAAACAAGTTGTTCAAAAAATTTTCGAAAAGTGGTTCTTCTTTCGACTATTTCGCTTACTCTGTTGCAAGGCAAAAATTTAATTCCTTCAACCGCCAATACTACTGCAGATACCTTCAGTTTGTTAAATCCTCCTTGTTTGCTAACCCTAAATACTTTTTTAAGTTCGTTAATTCCAAAAGAAAAATCTCCATAAATCCCTCGCATGTGTCTTTTAATGGCTCCGAGTCCTCGGATGATTTTGAATCCTCAAATCTCTTTGCGGAATACTTCCGACAGAACTTTTCAACTGCCAATTTTGATTTATCGGAAAATTATCCATATTCGATTTCTAATTCGGTTTCAATTCCTAACTTTGTTATATCGGAAATTGACGGTTTTGAAGGATTGAACTCTCTGAAATATAATTGTTCGCCTGGACCCGATGGCATCCCCTCATGTGTACTTATATCTTGTGCTGGCGAGCTTTAGGTGTTTTCCCTTTGTGTTGGAAGACTTCTTTCCTTATGCCTATTCACAAAAGTGGTAGTAGGCAACTTGTAGAGAACTACAGAGGCATCGCCAAGTTGAGTGTCTTACCTAAACTGTTCGAGCGAATTGTGGCTCAGCATATAGCCTTTTCCATGAAATTGTATATTTCTCCTTTCCAGCATGGTTTTCGAAAGGGAAGATCTACGGTGACCAATCTGTTGGAGTTTACTTCTCATGTTTTCAAGGCTTTCTCTAGTGGTTCTCGCACTGATGTCATTTACACTGACTTTAGCAAGGCGTTTGATATGGTTAATCATAGACTTCTTAGATTTAAAATCCAGACCTCTGGCTTTCCTCTCTTCTTAGTTGAATGGTTAAGCTCTTATCTGTATGGTAGATCATTCAGGGTTTTGTTTAACCTCATTACCTCGGATGAATTTCCC
Source organism: Glossina fuscipes (assembly GCF_014805625.2). Taxonomy (NCBI): domain Eukaryota; kingdom Metazoa; phylum Arthropoda; class Insecta; order Diptera; family Glossinidae; genus Glossina; species Glossina fuscipes. The sequence continues at coordinate 476,962 of NW_023998646.1, forward strand.
GTGACGTCTGGCGTACCTCAAGGTAGCCACTTGGGACCTATTTTATTTAATCTTTACATCAATGATTTGCCCTCCGTGATTAAATTCAGTAAGATTTTAATGTATGCTGATGATGTGAAACTGTTTACTTCTTTTTCCGTAGAATCGCAATCACATCATCTTCAAAGTGATTTGAACAATTTGGTTGCATGGTGCTCCCTCAATCTTCTGAAGCTAAATCTAAATAAATGTAAGAAGCTTTCTTTCTTAAGAAGGAAGTCGTTTAGTACCCAATACTTCATTGATTCGCATAGGTTGGAAGACGTCGATTCGTTCATTGATTTAGGCGTTCTATTCGATTATAGGTTACGTTTCAATTTGCATATTGAGTCCTCGTTAAGCAAAGCTAGGTCCGCTCTTGGTTTTATAAAGAGGTGGTCCAAAGAGCTTGATGATCCTTATATTACTAAAAGGCTTTACACGTGTTTGGTTAGACCAATTCTTGAGTATGCCTCTGTTGTGTGGTCTCCTTCATATAGATGCTACGTTGGTTCAATTGAATCTATACAAAAGCAATTCTTGCTGTTTGCACTTAGGAATTTGGGTTGGGACCCGATTTCCCCTCTTCCACCCTATGAAAATAGGTTGCTTCTGTTATCCTTACCGTCACTCGATAAATGTAGATTTGTTCTTGGGGTTTCCTTCCTAATCAAATTAATAAATGGTGCAATTGATTCGCCCGCATTACTTCGTGAGATTTGCTTTAATGTCCCTAACCGCTTCTCTAGGTACTTTATGTTGATAAAGCTTAGTCAATGCAAATATAACTTTGAACTGTTTAACCCGCTCAGAGTTGTTTGCAAGAACCTAAATGATGTCTATCATCTATTCTCATTAACGGACTCTTTAAAGTCCATTAAAGCAATATTGCTCAACAAGCGCGATTTACCTATGTCGTACTTAAACTGATTTAACCTTAGATTTTGTCATTATGAGTCGAAAAGTAATTTGTTGTTAACAATTATCGGTTGCCAAGCTTATGCATGTTTACGATGGCTTAGGGGTTCACTTGCAATTTGGTCCTGTATCGGTTGTGGGCGTGGCTCTATGCTAATTGTGTACATGCTTTTTTTTTTTTTTTTTTCTTTTTTTTTCCTCCTTATTTGTTTTATTGTACTTATACTAAGTTTTATTATTAAATAATTTTAAGATTTACTTAAGAGTCAATTGAACTCGACTGCCATTTTGTTTTAGTTGAGTTTCTTGTATAAGTGGAATAAATAAATAAATAAATAAATAAATATAAGGGTTTACGCTTCATGAGAATACTTATATGCGGTGGCATCCATGAAATAGGCACCCGTGGTTCAAATTTGATGAGGTAGATTTCTTTGTCAATTTTTTATTATCAGTTAATTTTCGCCATGAAACATTGGAAATTGCATCCTTTTACCATATAAAGCCAAATTGCGTAAAAACGGTTATATGAGATGGGGTTCAAAAGTTTCTACAGGCGGTCTAAAGTCTTCGTATCAATTTAGAATGCCGAAATACTATTCCTTACACACTTTTGTCGAGAAACTTTGAATTGCAATTTTTTCCATATAATGGGTTTTCAAAATAGGGCGTTATAAAGCGAGCGGTCGAGTGGACCGATGCAAACCATCTTCCATAGCCAAGTTTCTTCGAAATATCTCAAAAAGTGCGACCTGAACCTTGATCACAAAAATACATGGACAGACATCAGACAGACAGACGGGCGGACAGAAAAGCTAGATCGATTTACAAAAAGGTTCTGAATCGATAGATGTATTAAAAGTTAAGTCTATATTAAGCACTCCTGAGTGCTCCTGTACCACAAGTAGTATAGGGAAAAAAATCGCTATTGAATATTATGTAACATTACAAGTCGTTCGGCAAAATTGTAAAGAAAAAAAAACGATCAGTAGAATGCTCACCACGGACATTATAAAAACGAACAGATAGGCGGGCATAAATGTTTAAATCGATTCAGAATTTAATGCTTTTTAAAAAATTCATACTCACCCTCCCTTTTGAGGATGCAAACGTCATAAGAAAATGGGTATACTCCCCTTCCGTGACGGACAAAAGAAGGAATTTTTTCCCCATTTATTCTAAAGAAACAAACTTTTAACTTATTTTTGAAGATACTTGTATAACATTCTTTAATTAATTAAAAAATATTATCCATTTGAGTGCATGTGTGGGAAAATTTTACCAACCAACAACTCAATGATTGTGGGTTCAATTGTCTTGAGCGGCTGAGTTTTCAATGAAGCCCGTACCTTTAATTGCTAAAGCTTTAATACCACTCTTATTCATAAATAAAGTAGAAAAAATTACATCCGTCATTTCGCTATTTTTTAAGAACACGTTGTGAAAAGTGCGGGAAACCATAAAAGAAGGATACGATTGGTTGACGGACGATGTGTAAAGTTACTAAAAATAGAATGAAAAATGTGTTTCGTCTCTTCAAAAATTCAATGCAAAAGCGGTTAAAATACACAAAACAAAAAAACCTTTACAATTCATAAAACTCTTAATATCCAAAAGTAGTTGCCCAAGCGAACGCAACTTTCTTATTTGTTTTGCTTATATATTTTGCGTAATGACGTCAAACAATTATTAAAAGAACAAGAACATTAAAAGACATTATGAAAATGTTTTGAAAACTTTGCTAGACTGTAATGTGAAATTTTGTATTCAAATAATAGAACTATGAACGTAAGTTAAAGTAACGAAGGCTGTCCATCTTAATGATATGCCAACCATGAACAGTTATAAATATTGCTAAGAAAAGAGAAAACTAATCCGCCTGAGTAGCCGAAGGCGAGGAATCTCGACTAGCAAGTCGATGGTCGTGGGTTCGAATCTCAAGTGCGGTAGAGTTTTTTAATAAAAGCCGATAGCCTTCGACGCTAGCGCTTTTAAGAAGCTTAGTCTTAGAAATTATTTCTCTGACGAAATTAATAATAATAATAATAATAAAGAGAAAACTGAACTGGTGAAAAACAAAATAACTTAGTTAAAAATTGCTGAGACCAACCACAAAACAAAACATAGCCGGAACCAACCAAGTTTTGCAATACAAGTTTTTCCTTGCTGGACCTTAATTTATACTAAGTAGCATTAAAATTTTGTTTATGTCGCAAAGTATAGACAAAAATTAATTTCACTGCAGACTAACTTTCTCTGTTGTCTATGGTCACCGTTTAGAAAAAGGTTACGTTTTGTTAAAAATACATGCTCCATGCATTTCCAATGACTGCAATATAGCCTTTTTTTAACGTACACATCGTAGATGATACCCTAAAAACTTAACCCGTCTATTGAAAAAATTAACTTTTTTCATAAAAGTCGAAGCACTAAAGATCGCCTTTGTTAATATCGATAGAAAATCTGAGAACTTAAATATAAGCATGCGGATAGCTTTCTATATCAAAGAAAATATCCAAAAATTCACTTACGGTCTTTTCGATAAACTGCGGCCAACTGATAGTTCAGCGTAATGAAAAATGGGAAGAGAAATGGATTTTTATTATTCAGCAACATTCTAGAGATAATGAAGTTTTGGTAAATTTTTCGAACAAAACGATCTTCTACGGAGAGGTTTGAATAATCAACAAGACTGCCGTTTTTACGCTTGGGAAGCGAGCCCCATTTGGTACGGATTTTGGGGCGGAGACGACGATGAGCCATCTTTCTTCGAAAATGCGGCTGATGATGGAAGAATAGATAATAGCGCTCGGAATCGCGGCACAATAATCAAATTTTTTGTGCTTAAATTGCAAGATGTACATACGGTTGTATGTGGACGGTGCCACGTGCGATGCATTTGGTTCACGATGCCATGGAAACGTTTACAATGTATGAAAATAAATTTCAAAAATCCACTTTCCAACACGCTGAGCAATTACGGACAATGTTCATTTGTCAATAGCAAAGATCGTGTCCACTTGTAAAACTATGCATGCTTTCAAATCTAACCGGTTTGATTCGACCACAATTTTTGCAACGAAATTTCGCAAATCACATCAAACAAATATTTTCGCTAATGACGTTTGCTCAGGTCTCACCTTTTCCAAACTGTTTTTGGCTTTTAGGAGAACAAAAATGGCTTTAGCTAACAAAAATGAACACTTTTTTCATTTAGCTTTAAAATAATCGTAATAATTCCCGAACTTGACCCACTGATTTTCCTGAAGACAGATTTGTGAGCCAATTTAGTGATTTTTATTTTCACAACCATTTATGGTGCAGGGGTGTATTAAGTTGTAGCGGATACACGCATCACCCGGAAAGATTTTCGATTAACTTAATTTTTATTTTGATTCGATTGGTATGTGAATTGTATGATTCCACTTAACCAAGTCTGGTCAAGTGTTCGCCTGTCCCTGTGTGTAATTATGTCGAACCATTTTGTCGAAAGTCGACACTCTCGCATGCTTTGACTCAAGGGAATAGATTGAATGGGAAGCCGTTGTATGAAAAAAACTTGCATATTTTCAAAATTTCTCGACTAAGTTTTTTAATAATAGAATGTCACATAAAAAATTTTGTTCAGATGGGATCCCCTCTTCTCCCCTCCCCTCGTATAACTGTATCTGTTAAGACTAATCCTTCTTATGATAAAAATTGTTAAAAATTGCGCCGTAAGTTTGGACTACCTCTGGATCTATATTTGCAACAAGCATCATCACACAAAATAAACCGCAATATTTATCAAAAAAAAAAAATGTTACCACTCTCTTCTTCTAATTACGGCAATGATCCACATATGAAAAATTTTTGAACTAGCAAACAGGACGAAAAGAGAAAATTTGCCAACAAATTTTAAAAACATAATTAATAACCGGTGTTCGAAATGTATGAGTTAAGCAGCAAGGCGGTATCTTTTATTAATCATATTTAGCACAAATGTTTACTAGCTACCTGTTGTAAGAATTATTGCAATAATTTTTAAAACTTATGCAGAACAAAATTCTTTTTTGATTTACTTTTATCAACTTAGTTTAGCACTTCTACTTAATTTTCTCACCGCCTCAAATTTCTATCCGAAGAAAAGGTCGGGAATACCACCGTAATAAAACGATTTATGACATAAACACCTGTTTTGAATACATGCGACTCTCTTTGACGAAATTGTAAAATTTGTAATGGCAATACGAAAGTGATGATTCAAAGAAAAGGCACCCTTTGTCTAATTGCAGTGTGCTTCTAAAAAAACAAATAATATTAAATACATAGTATTTTACCAAGCTAAAAACTGATTTGAACCTTTCCTAAAAACCATAACTTTGTGTCTTTGCTGAATTACGTTTTCAGGAAGTAAACAAAACCCTGCAAAATAATTACAAATAATAACTAATTGCAGAAAACATACACACGTAGGAAAAGTAGCCTTGTTAGTGCAAAGTCAAAAGCCTAGGTTATTGCTACCAACTATAAGGCAGTGCGTGTTTTTATACAGTTACGGATATACATTCTAAGAAAAATTCTCGAGAAAAAAGAAACGACATAATACCTTCTTTGATATCGTCTCGAATGGCGTTAGATATTATCACAAAAAGATAATTTCATTGTGTTTTCATGGGTTCATTAAGGTCAAAACTCCATTTCTTTACCTTTTAAGTAGAACTTTTAATCAGTTATATAAAATTTTAAGGGTTTATATCATACTTCCTTGATTACGGTTGTTCATCTACTGAGGGCACGTGTTTCATAATAAAGAAAGAATATACATTATTCCTAGTTATTTTTTTAAAATTTTTCTGCTTTATAAAGTTTTCATTGCTGATCAACTATCAATTATATCTTAGCAAGGACAGAAAGGCGTCGGAAGATAGTCCATCTTTTAAGAGAGACAAACTTGTCGGACTAACATCTCGGCAGTAAAAATTTTTCTATCTACAGGAAAAGAAGAAAGCTTGCTCATCTTAATGATATATATAATTTCTCTATGTAAGACTTTAAAAATGATTTTCTGATGAGAAAATTTAGATAGTTTACAAGCATACTTTAGTTTAATAATAAATAGCCTTGACGTGATCCTGATTATGTGTTACAATTTAAAACAAGCAAGATAAAAGACCAAACGAAAGCAAAAGTCATATCACGGTATAACAAGAAAATAAGCGAGAAATTTAAAAGAATTCTTATTGAATTAAATAAACGAAGTGTTCCATGAATATAAATACAAAATTAATTAATTATAACACAACGGTTTACAAATGGTTTAAATAATATGTAATACCTTTAGTAGAGACTATGAAGACATGGTTACTTGAATTTATTTCCGTTATGTCAAACGTTATGTTGTTATGTTATGTTGGTTCTGGTTTTTTTTTCTTCGCAACTTTAACAAGCGTAGAGAGACAGAAGTAGTAAATGAAACGCCAACGCAAACACTACAAGGCAAACGCAAGAAACTTTTACTTGCCTTATAAAGTTTTCTACAAACAAGTAATGTTAAGTTCGTCCAAGAAAATCTAAACAGCAAACAGGACTAAAGCAAGGAAGGAAGAAACTGCATACATATTTTTTTAAGTAATGTTAACACGTGAGAATCTTGAACTACTTGCGTATTAAGCAAAGGCATTCATTTAAATTTATTAAATCTAAGTAAATCAGCTGATGATTCTGTTTTAATATAAACATGCTTTATTCGAATTATGCCCCACCAGTAGCACTTTCATCTTATACAATATTTTCGTACGATTTGCAGTACTTTCTGAGCAATCTCCCAAGCTTCCAATCATATTTACAAACGTCGCCTTATTATTATTATATAGGTTGTGTTAGATTGGTTATTGATGAAAATGGATTAGAACGGACAACTTTTAGGGCCACTTCTTTGACAACGCACGTTTAAAGCCTTTAAAAAATATATAGTGCCGGTACATTAAGTGTATTTAAAACATTTGGGTTAGGGGGGACAACTTTTGGAGACTCCTCTAATATTAAAATTCTTAATAAGAGTAATCTTTTTTCTGAGAAAAAGATTTAATTTTTGTATTTGTATAGTTATCTAACACAAGTTTTCTGCGCGTTTCTTATTTGCGTCTTTTGGTGGTCCATCCCATTCGTATTTCCCTCATACATATTTTCTCGTATTTTCGTATTTAATACGTAAGGAAACTTACGTAACTTACCAACTTTATTCTTTAAGTTAACAATTTTTTGGGACAATATCTTAAGAAAAACGGTGGAGCAAGGTCCTATTTACTTCTAATGAACAATAGATAGATAGTCTACGCCTTTTGCTATATATAAGCAAATTTTTGCGTTTCTTCGAATCTAAGTTGACGAAAGCAACTAACTATGTTCTTTTCGACAAAGCCATGAACTTATATTATATTAATTGCTGTTAACGGGGAGGTAGGCAAACAAAACTTTCCGCCATATACGGGCGACCCGGTGTGCGGACTTAAAAATATTTTATCTAACATAGCGATACCACGATAAGGCATAATGCGATACTAATTTTTCCCTTTAAGACAATAGGCTGTAATATTGAATTCTGAATTCTATTGAGGAAGATAAAGGCGGCCAAAGCCTTTCTTCGAATCTAAACTGTTGAGACTGATAAGAAAAAATAACACCCAATTTGCTTTTCGTAACAAAATATTGATTTTGCTACCCTGAGAGAGAGAGAGAGACACGGACACCTAAACAAATCATTCGTTCTATTGATTTTAATACGCCGTATACGGAATATATTTGTTTAAGTTTACGAAGTATACGAAGTAAATAATTTTCCTACATATTTTTTTTATTATTATTATTTTTTAACACTTATTTTTTTTTTTTTTGCAGCTGTAAGATGGGTACTTTACCCTTTGGTCTCTGCCAGAGACTTTTCACTGAACAATTGTAAGTTCGTTTTGCAAATTTATTCAGGTTCTTGGTTTAGCATAAATATACTTGAAAAACGTTTTAAGCCATTTAAAAATTTGATAGCTTTAGTCTTTCGGTTGATTGCGCCTATGACAACCCCATATATGTGCAGATTTTAAGAAAAATGTAATATATAATGTTGTTGTGACATTTTTGTCAATTATAATTTGTTTAAATTCTTTTTCCGAACTTCAGCTAAAGGAAGATTTGAAAATACATAAAAACTTAATGTAGCTGAACAAGATATGCTATATTAGTTGCAACATTCCAATTTGGTAGAATTGGGTGGTATGAGAATACAAAATTTAGTCATTGTAAAAACCAGTTAATAGCTATTTAGAACAGCGCAAACCTACTTCAAATTCCGTGCTATTTGCACTGATAGTATGCCGTCAAAACTAAAGTGTAATTTAGCCCGGAACTTCTACGGTTTGGATGAAACGCCCATTGGCGACGAAAGATAACATTATTGAACACCGGCGTAATAGCCACTGCGTACTTGCATATTCGCAGCAGGCGCTCTATGGGGATAAAAGGGCTGCGTATTTCAGCTGCATATTGTAATCATTGAATGGCAATAAACCGAAGCATCCGACTAATAGATGAGAGAAGTTTCAATATAAGCTTCAAGTACGATTTTTTCTTAAATTATGAATTATTACATAATTCGCTCAACCGTTAAGAATTATTCCAGCTTAACGCATAAATTTGTGTAAATTAATAAAAATTGAATAAATGATTTGCAAGAAAATAATTTAACTCTCTTATGAACATATACAAATATATAAACCATACGTTAGAAAGAGAAGAGAGAAAAAAAAGAAGAATTTCGCATTTACATACGAATTATGAAATTATGAACATAAATATTTGAATTGTCAAATCTTTAAAATTAATTTATAATTGTTACGATGGAAATGAAATCACAATTAAAAAAGTATGAAAAATATCAAATATAGAAATGTTGACGCAAATGAAATGAATTAATCAATGTTGAATATGCAAATGGAAATGCAAGCTGATGAATGTAACGAACGAAGCAACACCTCGTGAAGAGAAACCAAAGGATAAGAGGGGCTTCAGTTTGCGGTTTTGCGATTAAAAATTGAATGAAAATCAAGTTGACATAAAATTTAACGCCGTATGAATACTATCGGTCGTGGTTACGTAGGGATCTGCAAGTGAAAGGAGGAAAAAGTCATCAAAACTTTTAGTTTGATTCCATAAGTGAAACAAAAAAAAAAGAAAATAAGTAAGTAGGGTCAGGGTTACATGATTTAAGCTTAGATACACATTCAAATATAACGATAGATGATGCTCCTTATACACATGTAAACGTGTTTACCTTGTGCGTATGTGCATGCGTATACATGTTTGAATAACTGTCAAACTAAAGTTAAATGACTATGAGAAATGACTAATTCAGTAATCAAACACGTGAAAGGTATGCAAAGATGAGACTGAAGAAGGTATTAAATTTAAACTCTTTTCAATCAGAAAAATAAGCAGAAGAAACACGTAGTGTGCTTTACACATAACGGTTATCCATGTAGATGAACTATAAAGAGAAATGAAAGAAGCCTTTGGTTCGAATTTTAGTTATTCTCTCCTAGCTCCTCTAGCTTATGCCGAAACAAGAAAAACCTTGCAAAATGCTTACAGAGGAGGGATTATTTCACTGTCAATGTTTAAATAATACAAACTACCAACAACATAAATCATTATTCCACTCTTAAGGCAAAAGCACCATTTCGTCTAACAATCAAAAATTTTAAAATGAAGTAGGTTATTTTTTTTTTTATAAATTCAGCTACGGATATTCACAATAGATTCTAGTGAGAACTTTGTCACAATAATCACCGTAATCGCTCTGGTCTTCTGGTCTGTTCAAATTATTCGAACTAAATTTTAAATATTATAATATTTCTGCAACTATGGGAGATTTTGAAGATTAAAAAAAATGTCATAATTAGACCTAGCAGACTTACGTTTAATAAATTGAGGAAATGTTAGAGCTATGCCCAGTACGGTAGCGTGCATATAGATGCATTGAAACGGAAATTCGATGTAAAGCGCCGGTATTTTACAACTTCTTACCGCTCTAGTCCACTCACTTTGCCGACTCCTGCAAATACTTTTATAACGGAAAAATTTTTATGATCGGCCTTGCAGATTTTGGTAGCGGTAGTAGTGGAAAACTGAAATGCTAGTACAAATTTTAAAAGAGTATAAATATTGCGTATTAGAAATGCATTGAACATTTTATCACTCGCGGTCAGTTAGTTGTAGCCAAAAAGTAGGTAAATGCATAAGAAATTCCAAGAAGAAGCTGAAATTTCCATACAAAATATAATAGTTTTGAACCGTCGTTACTTACCAGATATTAAGTGATCTATTGAAACCTGTGTTAATTGGAAAGAGCAATGTCTGCTGATAACGCCGGCGAGGGTAAGCCCTTCCAGGCTACAACTGCTGTCACCTCCTAAGCAAGTTTCGCTATATGGGCTGAATTTCTTCATGACGAAAACTCACCAGTTTTGGTATACCATGCCCATTTTTTGTTTACTTTTATCAGGTTGAATCGAGAACACTCCTTAGCCATGATTTCACTGGGCTGGAGCAAACTATAATACATCACGCCTTGCTGATCGCTTCAAATAAGACCGACATGGAATCAGCTTTATCATGGTTCGCCATTGCATCCATCCACATCATAGTTATTTCCGTGCTGGATATTACCACGCGTCCAGTGTTGATCACTCATAAGGATTGCAAAGCGCAGTGTGTTATACTACATACTACTTAAGTAATCTCTTAGAAAATGGAACGAATTAATTTGTACTCGCAACAGTACGACACAGGTTGTCGTTTAAAAAATGTAAGTTTTCATTACATTCTTTGCGTCAAGCGAATATTTATAGGAGAAGGCAATGGTTTTTAAGCAAAATTTCAGTAGTAGGCCCGGTATAGAAATACTTGTGAGAATGCTGAGGACTTCAGCATCCATTTAGAGAAATCTGACTATAAAAAACGATTAAACGTTTAGGTTCTACATTTGGTTTAAGCAAACATGGAAAATTTAATGAATTATTTCACAAAACACAAAAAATTTTAATTAACCCTGACGCGATTTGCAATATATAACGAATAAGATGGGAGAGCCGCGTGCAAAAGCGGACTTACAAAAAGGCTGTCAGTACTTTGCTTCGATTATTACGGACGTTGAGGAGAGAGTATACTGGATACAACGTACCACTGGATAACACTGTCAACTCTACGTTTATATTTTTTTCAAATTTTTATTACGTCAAACTACCTGTCAAAAAATGACTTTGACTGGAAATATTACCTTTTTTTCAAAAAGCGCTACTGAAGTGGGACTATGAAAAATGGTTATGGTGCGTTGGTTCAAGAAGAAAAAAACAGTGGTGCAAACCAGTCCATCTGTGGCTAAGCCGAATGTTTGTGGCGCCATATTCATATATTTCCCAAACTCGGCTGAATGCAATGGAAAATATGAAAGAATTGATACCAACAAGAACTACAGCAGTTGAAACTTGACTTAATAATTTGGTCTACACCAAAAGTCGGTAACACTTTTCATGCAAACTTGTTTTTTATGGAATGTGCTTTCCATGCAACGCACACTTATCACTTGCTATCTCCTGGCTTTATTGACTTTCTCAACAACAGATGACATCTTACCATTCTCGACGTATTTCAGTCATATGTAGTATTGTTGTCTAACAATATGTTGCGAAGCGAAAGCAAAAAAAAAAAAATGATTATTTAGCATTGCAGATATCATAATTACGTTATATATATTTACTTTTTATAATATTTATGTATACTTCTTTTACAAGGCCAATTTTGTCTCCAAAGGCAAAAAAGTTGAAATAATTTCTAATTGTAAAATAGTCGACTTAGCACTTGTTTTAATTTAGCTAAAACAACTTATCTAGCAACAAGGGACCTAAAACTTGCAGTTAAATCAATCTTGGGCACTAGTCATCTTCAGTCTAAGTTAGGGTACCGAAACTTTCGATAGAAAAGATATAGAGAAATGCCAAGAGAAATAACAAACAAAATTATCGAAGAGTCAAACATGGGCAAAGTTAAACCTGTTGACAATATGTTAGAGAGAAGTCTTAAATCATCATTTATATTATTATGAATAATATTGCGGTCATTTTCGTCGGAGCCGCACTAAAAATCCAAATACCTTTGGCTCGTGAAGAAGTCCTCGATATTCCTTTCTTTTAAAGATGATGCATTTCTTGACCGAATATCACTACGTTTTCGCAATTGTGCTGTCCAACGTACTTTTTACATAAAACTCCTTTTATAATTACAAATGAATTCAGTTTAGAAACTATGGATAAGACTTTATAAGAAAATAATGTAACAGGATTTATAACCGTATTTTCGCGTTGTAAGGTGGCAATTGTCGTAACAGATTGCGTTCGCCTGTCAGCGTTTTTGTCATTTTCTATCAAACTTGGTATTTCGATGCGATACTTATAATAAAACGTTCGTTCTTCCATTATTTTATGTGACCAAACAAGTGTTTTTTTTCAACGTCATAATGTCTATGTATTTTTTCAGATCCCAAATAATTTGGCATTCAGAAAAATGCAAAGTTGTGCGTCATTCAAAGTGATAATGAGTAGTGGTTCAAAGAGACAATGAATATAGTGAATGTATTTGGAATAGGTTTCGTGCATAAATGAACGAATTTGCGGCCAATATAACTGACCCACAGAGCTTACTATTCGTAAAAAAAAAACTTATTTAATCACTCTATACTTATCTATTACATTAGATTTTCTTTCACTTTAAGAAATATTTTTAACACTATACTCTGTTATAATAATAAAAATTCCTAGTGGCGTACTCAAGACTGTAAAACAAGATATTTGCTTAAAACCCACAAAAGTGCATAAAAGCAGTTTGGCGTTTTCTTGTGAGAAACATATGATTAACATTGCCTAGAATCGGGCTGTTCGTTTGCCACAGAACCTTATCATCTCATTAACTTCGAGTCCTTCTTCCAATTCTAAGCCATTAACTAGCCTGAAAATTTCAAGCGTTTCTTTTGAGAAGTGGAGTTTCGTTCGACTAGTCTTAGAAAAATAATGTGTTTAGCAACTTTAGCACTTTTAACTGCATAACTATTTGTATTGAAAACGCTGCCATTGAAACACTTTCAGTAAAAGCGATCAACACTTACAAGTTCAGCCATAAGTAATTGTGTTCCTTATTAACTGTTTTTCTAATCCTGTTTTTCTTTTCTCTTCTCTCTTATTTCTCAATTTATTTTTTGCCGACTTTGTTATAAAGGTTGGTATGAAGACAATTGGTATGAAGTGAATTTGGGTAATGAAGGTATTACATGTACAGTAGAGCAAATGCGCATGGCCGCTGAAGGTCACTTAACCACAGAAGCCTTAATGTGGAATCAAAATAATCAAACCACAATTTCAGGCATGACTGCTGAAGAGTTTCGGTAAGGAATATTTTTTTTATATTATCATTAAATTCTTTTTCAAAATATGTTAAATAGGCTGCGCTTAAATCATGCGCTAATTGAGGAAGGTTACGATATAAATCATGACCGTTATCCAGAAGGTTATCAGGAAGCACCTTTAGCTTACGATGCGGTCTGGAGTGTAGCGTTAGCCTTTAATAAAACTATGGAACGTTTAAAAAGACGTAATAAATCTCTAAAGGAATTCACATACAACGACAAAGACATTGCTGATGAAATTTATGCAGCCATGAATTCTACACAATTTCTCGGAGTATCGGTAAGCAAATGAAAGAACATACAAGGTTGTAGATGTATCTATGCAGATGTATCTATGTATATGCAGTATAGCTATTACACAATATATAGTTAAAGAGAATTTCATATGTACTGAGAAATTTCTACGTAAACCAACGCAAGCTCATCTAAGCTTAGAGTATTATGTATGTTTGATTTTGCTTAACTGTGTTTATCTTGGATTCAGTGATTGGCTTAAGTGTGGTGTTTGAGGAGGGGGTGAAATTGATTTAAAACACAACTACGCATATATGCAGAAAATTACTATTTCATAAACATACATAAGCGCCCTTCGCATATGAAATTTACATCACTTGATGTTCGTAACCAAGGAAACACATCCATGTACTACTATAAACATGTAAATAAATCATAATATTTTCTTCTTTCATTTTAACTAGGAATTTTGCCACTCATGAGTTTCCATAATCAAAATTTGCGTGCAGGTCCTCCTCGTGGATGGGAGTATGTTTTTAAGATTTCTCATTTATTAATTTTATTACCTAGGGGATGAATACTTAGCTGGCTATAGTTAGTAAAATCTATAATTAATAAATCATTTAGATTATCTCTCTATAAATATTTGCCATCAATACGTCAAGCTCAAAATGGCAATATTTTTGGCGTAAGTAAACTTAGACAATTTTTACATAAAAGAGACTACTTTGTTAGTTCTTAATAATTAATAATTAACAATTTGAAATATGCATCGAAAGCTTTAATAAGTACAACATATTATTCATTAATCACCCCGTCTTTTGAACCCGAATTACGCAACAAAATCTGTCATTGCGATCAGGATTATTATTCTTGGATGTATTTTGATCATTCTTTCGCTTGAGAAACGTATAAAATGCCTGGGATTGTCGTAGTAGACCGAATTTTCATCGCCAGTCACAATACACGATGATGCTGAAACGGTTCGAATTGGGAGTTTCAGTCAAGTCGTATGGCATCCATTTTCCATCCTTTGTAAACTTTCCCATCGCATGTAAACGTCCAGAAATATGTTCGAAACTTCTTTGAGAACTTGAGCTGGATTTTTATACAATTAGTCTTGTAATTTATTGAGATATAATGGATCACTATAAGCTTCTTAAAGTGTTTGATGGTCTTCGACAGCAGACTTCTCCAAATCAAACAACCAAAGTAATGAAAGTTGAAAACGCAATCTTGAGTGTTCCATGATTAGCATGTGTAGACTGAATAACCCAATAACAGTGAATGGAAAACATTCATTTTATATAGAGAATGATCAAAATCGTCGAACTTGACCGTTGTATACATTGATATTTTGCATTTCTTTATCATTTTCACCAAGAGATGTCGCTATTCAAAATGCATGCAAGCACCTATTATTTTTCTGTGGAAAGCCGCGTCAACTTAGTCTAAAGACAACTGGCAAATTAAGAAGGCCTATCATGACTTGAAGCAACATTCTTAAGGCTGAAAAATTGAAATGTCAAACTTACTCCAGTTTTAAAATGAGATACGCCGATATACAAAAGTATTGTGTTCGGAAAACTAAAAAGTTTTCAATCAGTATCTCTCATTAGGAGTACATTTTAATTATTTTGAGTGCGCATATAGATGATTTATGCTAACTTTTCATTAATATTTTAATCTGTCTTCGGCAATCTTTATGACGCGATTCAAACAAATTTGTGATATAAATTGCTAATCTGTAGTTCTTCTCTTTTCTAGACATATCTGTGAACAGCTCATTGTTGTTTTTCATAGATTCTTTAAAGTGTTCTTGCAAAAAGCTTCTTTTGCGGGTTCGAACCACATTTGATATGAATTATGAATTTTAGTCTTTTGTAGGCACTCTTCCGGGAAGTTTACGCTCATTCTTAAAGTGTTCGTCACATGAAGTTGCATGTAACAGCTTTCATCTTTCTTTCCAATTGATACAATTTCTTACGATCTTATTTTCTAGGAAGAGGCTACACTTAGATGGACAGGCAAACGAGCTGACAACCGGTCAAATGAACGGTCAGTTTGTACGCAAATTCACAATGCTACCGAAGTTAAACTTGTATTTCACTTCCGTAACCTCTACTTTAAGTTATCAAAACAAGTGCAAATCGAACATATCTCTATCCTTATCTCGCCTCTTAAAAAAAAGAAAATCTCATCGTATTTTGGTCATTAGCAAATAACTAACTAGTACAAAATTTAGGCTAACTAAATTTGCTACAGCTTGAGTCGGCTAACTTGACAAAAACTTCTTCTGAAGTATGAACGGTTTAGTGAACCACTGACTTGCAAATGACCTAAGACTCCAAAATCTGCCAGGATGTGAAACTTATAAAGCTGAAGTGCGGTGTTATAAACGTAAAAACAAAGTTATGCAAAACTTTTCTTGTCTATTGAATAAGTATAACCCCAATAGCCTGGTTTCTGAGCTACTCTACTTTAAAAATATTTGTATTTTTCCTTTTTTTTTATTTATATTCACTTTCCTAAAATTCCACAAATAACAAAAAGAGCTTTCTCTTAACTCTAATGAAAACTGACAAATTATACACAGAAATTCAATCTGCTGTTGTCGTGTGGTGAGCGATTTTGATATGACGCAAAAGCTGTTACATAAGCACTGAATATTTATTTTAGCGACATCGTAGTTGGTTTGGATTTTCCTTACGAAAAAATGACAACGAAATAAAGATAAAACACGAATACTAAGTATGAAAAACTAGGAGAAACCACAAGTTTGTTAAAAAACAAACAGATAAATATACAAAATTACCACTAAAGTTAACTAATCTGGACACCTACAGGAAAAAACATAAACCACAATTGTGCTGTGACAGAGTAGTGATAGCTTCTACAGGAAAAGCAACAGTAACAGTTGAAACAACAAAACTCAACTTAAGTTAGTAATTTTTTTTGTATTGGTCCACAAGATTTTAGTACATGTACAATTTCAAAGAATTAAAAAAAAAGCTGCACTATAAAGCAAACAGCCGGAGCTCCGATTAAGCCGTCGCAGGATGAGATTAAAAATCTTTTAAATAATAAATAGTGTTATATTATATAAATATATGCCATTGGCTATATTATTTTTGTCTATGTATTGAAAGCCATTTATAATGCATCTTATGATACAAATTCAATACAATCTGATTTTTTTGCATTTGTAATTTTGCAGGGGGTGGTGGCTTTCAGTTCTCAGGGAGATCGCATTGCTTTAACGCAAATCGAACAGATGATTAATGGTAGATACGAAAAGCTGGGTTATTATGACACTCAACTCGATAACCTAACCTGGCTGAATATGGAGCAATGGATCGGTGGAAAAGTAAGTAAATTAAGGCTTAAAGGACCAAGCAATAAGATTATAAGGGTGCCGGCTCTATCTCTAATACTCAACGTAAGAGACTGCCTCTAAACCGACAACAACGCAAGAAACAGTTAAACTTTTCGCAATTGATAAAAGTTTAAGTTCAATGAAGGTTTACTTAACAATGTTAGGATATACAGATATGTAGATTTCATACAGAATTAATGTTCCTGAAATGGGTTCACCTTCGTAAGTTGTATGATTTTAATTACAAACGAACCAAAACGAAAATAACTAAAAAAGAGTTTTTGTTTGACTAGCTGACATATGCTCACGTGCTTCGTTGTAAAAAAAAAAGAAAAACAATAAATACAAACGAGAAACAAAACATAGTATATTGTTACCAAAACTAACATATCCAGTAAAGTCGTGCTGGAGAACGCTACCAAATAATTTAAAAAAGAACAAAAACTGTTCTCAAATCACATAAGTTCGTATACAATTTACAAAACAAGGCGGTGGCCTCAAGATCATGTGGTTAAATCAGTAATAAAGAACAACTGACAGTCTCCAGAGCCCGATTCTATACGCATTGTTTGCGTGAGTACTCTGTATTCATCCAGTGAAGACATCTTTCTCACAATTATAGCGCTTGGGAACAATCCATCCTGCACATACCCTGACAATGTAGAATGTTATTTTATTTCGAAAAAAAAATTCAAATAATTACTTCGGGTATGTCTACAGAAAATTCCGTTGTTGCCAACGTTTCGGAGAGTCGTTCCTGTCCCCGCGAATTTTACAGAAAAAGCTTTGACCAAAAAGTGGCAAAAGTTTGTGCCACTGCCTGCATCTTGCAAGGTATTCGAAGAAATTCGCTTTATTAAACTAGACGCCACTAAAAACAAACGCTTCAAACTTGACACGGCAGGTATATTCAGGAAGCATCCTGTCTTTAGATATAAGCGTATACGGGGGGGTAAACTATCCAGTGAAGCCATAGGAATAACCAATTATGCAATGTCGAAAGTAGTGGCACTGCGTGCACGCCAACAAGGTTCCCTCGCCCTAATCCCCATGGTGGTTTTCCCATCAAAACTATGTCAAAATGCATTTCGCATCTGGAACTTCTCCCATAGCGGCGACCTAGCGATTTTTCTTTCTGATAAGCTGACCCGAAAATTGCGAACATATCGAAGCTTGCAGCTGTGTGATTAACACAAACCTTGCTGACCTCCTTACTTGCCTCCTTTATCGCTCTTCTTTCCTTAAGACCGACTGAGCCGCTCCGCATAAGGTATGCTAGCAGCTCTTCCAACTCCAGAGGCAACAAAATTCAGAATGCGATAGAAAACAACAACCTGGTCTTGCTAAAGTGAACATAAACATTGAAAATAAGTTAAGATCCCTAACACTTGCCATATACCGTCGAGGAGGCGCAACTTTCAAATTATGAAAGCACTACAGATTAAATTTTAGTACTCGACTTGGCAGCATTGAAAATTTGTTTATTTCGGAGATTCATACGCGGTCGATTCTAAATTACGAAAAAAAAAATTACGAAAATATGAAAAGAATGCATAACCGCAGTCAATTCAGAGTTGTTTTGCTTGTGAAACCCTAAGACATTGCAATCATGCAAAACCTTGGCAATGAATGAATGAAATGAATTCAGTTAATATTCGAATATATATATACTAAGACATTAAGATTGCAAGGTAATTTTAATACGACATAGGCGCATATTAAGACAAGCTGATTTGATAGAAATTAAAGAAACTGATATTGAGGTTAAATAATAGATATCATTTTGCAAAGGACTCTGAACAGTTTGAAAGACTTGTAATCATATCTACATTGGCTAGGCTGTGTGAAGAGAAGTTCCTTGAAAGACGATTCGGAATATTAAAGTTTATCTCATTTACGTCGGCGAAGCGATATTTTTTTAATTTAATTTTTTAACTTAATTAGGAATTAAACACCGAGATTTCTCAAGTGACAATAATGCTGGAGAAGAATGTATAAAGCCCTACGTACAATGAGTGCGTTACACGTTGCGCGGGGCTTAAGGCGAAATCATTTGAACATATACCTTTAAAGTAAAAAATTTACTTAAAGTTGAATTTTTAGAGCAAGAGAAGCAAGAAATGGGAAAATGAAAAGTGAATTTCTGCAAATAGGATGTAATTTTAATTACTTCTGGTACGTTCACGCTATAGTTAATATCATAATGTTTCAAGCAATCTTTAATATATTTCTTCTCCGCTTCTGCGTGGGTACGAAATTATGATAATAGGAATGATATCGCCAAATGCAAAAGTGAATGCGTGTTAAAAAGTGGTTTTTGGAGATGAAAGTCGAGATCATTACGGGAAGGAAAGATACTCTCGGCAAACAACGCTAGCAGAGATGCCTTTCGTCAATCAAAAATTATTTTGACCGAAATCCAATAAAATAATATAAATGTAACTTTAGCTTTGAATCAACGCGAGTTTAAATAAAAATGCATTTTTTAGATAAAAAATTAAATGTAAGAAACACGAAAAATGTTCATATATAATGGGAAATTCTATATGTGACAGTATCTTGCAATAAAAAGTCACTATGGGTCTCTAATCCAACGTACATTTCAAGCCTACTTGTAACGTTTGTTTGTATCTTGTAACTTCTGTTTACATCTTGTAACGTTTGTTACAGATACAATATTGCATGAGGGCGATTGTTAATCTCATTCGTTAAAAAAATGACATTGAGAAGTGACATTGTGAAATAATCGATGTTAGAGAAGAAATAGGTTTTCAGCCGAAAACCGATCGTACAATTTGTATTAATTTTTCTAAAATTTAAATTCCTAATTTGAATAAGAAATTTTTTGCAAAACAAAAGTTGAGCGGTAAACATTGAAATGACGAGAAGAAGTTTTTAAGTTTCAAATAACTGCAGAAGTTTAAAAAAACAAAAAATTTTACTTTCTGCAAGAAAAACTAGAAAAGAAAAAGGTGATTTGCGTGGAAGAGCATTCAAGAAAGTACATCAGCATCAAGCTACAATGGAACAATTTATTACTTTTTTAAAGCATCTTTTTATAAAAAATGCCTTTAAAACAAAAATTGTACAAAAATTTCTAAAACATTCGCTATTGCAAATTTGAAGGTTCCTTTTTGATATCATTAATGGTTAAAAAAATCAACTAATTTGATACAGAGTTAAGGCATTAAAGGAAAAATATGCTGAAAACGTAAAACATAAGAAACTGTAAACGAACGCTAACATTAATCTCGACGCTTATGCAAAATTAAAAGTATACCATAATGGTCAAATCAAACTGTCCCATGCAATTTTTTTCCTCGTAACCAAAGTGATTACCAATTGTGTACGTACATTTGTTAATAATAAAAGAAAAAAAAATGATGCATATTCATAATGCATATCCGCAACAATTCCTACAACAGTTATAAGTGATAAATCATCCCTCATGATATAGCACGGCAGACTTTCCAATAAACCAGTAGTTTTTAAAGCGATTCATTTCTGATCGTGACTTCTTCAAATATATATAACGTCTTCATCGTCGTGACATTTTCACTTATATAAAACATCTTCATCAGTCCATAATATCAAATTTCGACAGCGTAATCTACATCACGCCACTGTTATCCCAGGTTTTTGTTATTTAGGGTAGAGTAATGGGCCCGCAATGGGCCGTTCCCACTGACAGGCCGAAGCTAGAAAGTTGCTTTAGGGGCTTCTGTCACCCGTGATACCGGATATAATGAGAAAAATAAGTTATGAAAGAAGAGTATGAAAGTGTCCGGTCAGACTTAGCATTAGATACCATGCGACTTGAAAACTCGGTATGGGATAGTACCTGCAGATGAAGCTGCAGTTATAGTGAACCAATCAATACAATGCCCATGGGTATTGCATTCTCACTGGACGGAGGAGGCCTATCTCAACCTCTTCCATTTAATAAGGGAAACGATACCCTATGGAAATAAGTGAGCAAAGCTCAAACCGAGTTCAAACAACTATAGCAATGCAAGGAAACGTGGAAACAGACTTCCACCACAATGTGATACCAGATAGGCAAGAAGTCTCTTGCAAGACTTATAGAGGCCCATGCGGCCCACACCCCAGTCAGTCAGTGAAGTCAAACAACTACATATAAATCCATCATAGCAGAACTTAAACAGTGTTATCCAAATATCGTCGAATAAGCCGGAGCTTGAGGAAAGCACCAGAAGCAAACGCGCTCAGTGGAGCTGTCGTCTCAGGAGTAGAGAGAGCCAGACTGTAATCAATGCTACCGTGAACTACCTTGATTCCCATGGCCTCTCTGAATGCAGAGTACTCAGGGCACACCAACAACACATGTTCATAGTCTTCGGATAGACTGCCACAAAGGCAAGCCCTAGTTTCAGAACGGCCTCTTTCATGCAAAAATGCATTCAGAGATCTGAGGCCCGTAAGTAGAAACCCGAAAAGTAAGCTAAAGCTAAAAAGAAAAACTATATTTTGGGACAGCAAGTAATCAACCAAAATGTCACTCATACATTTCGACAGAGGAGACCGGTGCTTTCAGAGATTTTTTTGGCAGGAAAGGATTTCTGCCATCATACTCTCACTCTACCTCTGGTAAACAGCGCAATGGAAAGAATAAAAAATTCTGAAAAAGCTCAGTAAAAAATTAATGTAAGCAGTTTAGCTTTTTCTTAAGGGATCCTGCCATGCAAAACTCGGAAAATAAATTCTGCAACAACCACAAACCAATTTTTAAGACGTGAAGCAGGCCAACCTCATTCGCAAAAAAGAAAGAAACTAATCGAATAAGGCTCTTATCTCAGTATCTTATTTTATATATAATATATTTGCTATTAACTTTATGTTTGCAGATAAATTTATAGATATTTTTGTGCGCAACTTTGCTTTCTAAGTCAGCAATTGGCAGTGATTGAGTACATATATGTGCGTGACAATAAAAAGTAAAACATAAAATGAAATACGAATCAAAAATAAAATAAATTAATTAATTAACATTAATACACAAGACATTTCTTTCTATTTTACAGGTACCTCAAGATCGCACAATAGTACGTCGCGTTTTGCGTACCGTATCGCTGCCATTATTTGTGTGTATGTGTACAATATCTTGTTGTGGTATTTTAGTAGCATTAGCGTTAATTATATTTAATATCTGGCATAAACATAGAAGGTAAGTAAAAATAAATAATAAATTATTCATCGTCTTTCTTCATTTAAGTTGTTTCTTTGCCTAACTTTTCTCCTTGCTCAGGTAAATTGCTTTTAGAAGTCTACCATAACTAAAAAATATTTTTTTGTGTATATGATCACATTTCAAACAAATGCGTATATTTTTGTTTTCCTGCTATGAATTTTTAAACAAATGATTATATATTTTCTTTTTTTTTACGGTTTATAGTTTTAATGGCATGGTTTCGTTTTGTAAAAGCAATGAAGAAAAAATAATTTGCAGGTTTTTGTTTATTTTTTTTGGGAAAGTTGATGAAATATGTTGAAAAAGTTAAAACAACAACGGTAGTGGTATAGGTTCTTTTCTTTTCTATATTCTATGGTTGCTGTGCTTATGACGAAAAATGCGTCGACGAATTCATCTCTCGTTTGAAAGAAAAAAAAAAAAAAAAAATAAATAAGTAAATGCATAAAAGCATAAAAATGATACAACACAAAAACTATATCATGTGTGGTCTCAAAACAACAATGCGTCTTGCAACTATTCTACGTAAACGTGTTTTTGTGTATAGTGTACTAATGTAGTGTAGTGGTGATAGTTTTAAACAAAGAAGTGATGATAACATCTATAGGAGAATTGTTACGGAGCCATATTCGTAAGAGTTGCTGATGATGAGCAAAGTTGTAACGGATAAATAAGTTGGTTCTTAAGTTGGTATTGAAAAGCATTGTAGCGCGAAGTCTCTAAACTAAGGCTAAAACCACTTAATGCAGTTGAAAGTGGACAGTTTGCATGGAAAGTCTACCGTATATATAGTAGCTATTCCTCTCCTTTGCTGCCACCGGTAGCACAAAATGCACTCACCGTATACCCTGGCAACACAGAGTTATACATTATTCCTGAAGCTACACCAAGCAAAGATCTATTTATGCCACTTCTGCAGTATCAACAACTGCCTGATGCTGCACATTTGCCCCGGTTTTAATACTCAGTCGTTTCCTTTTTTTTGAAATAAACATACTCACAACACATCACGCACACATTACATTGACTCTCTTCCTACTGCCTTCTTCATAAGTGTGCCAACAATGTTGTTACGCAATATATTATTTCTGCAATTGTGGGCTTGGTGTGCGGATATGTATGGACGTGTGTGCGTTTATGCCTGCATGTTTGTATATTTGCTTAGTTGGTTGAATATTTAAGTGCTTATGTACTCATTTACGTTACAAACAACCTTGGTGGGTTTTTATAGTAAAAACATTGTTTAAGAACTAAGAAAACAACAGATAAATAACAGTATACTAACTAAAGCAGAAAAGAATGAGAAAGAGAACATAGCACCTGCGTGTATGTTTGCATGTGTGGGGGCAAGGAAGGGAAATGTATAAAAATGTGTGTGCATGCGTTTTTTGATTACGAAAACAATACAATAATCGAGTGCACGCCAACATATACTTGCACAATTCTTGAAGGCATTTACGGTAATGATATCCATACCCAAATTCATTTGGTTAAAACAATGATCGTCTTGTCAAAGCTGACTAAAAAAGAAATGACAAAAGCATCCAAACAAGGTTAGGAAAGCAAAAACTACAAGAACCTATTAATTTTGAGTTTAATCGTTGAAAATATGAAATCAGAAATAATTTAAATCAACGAATTGACTTAGAAGTTTCAACTTAATCATAGAATCTTTCATTGCCACTCTATAGGATTAAGTCTCAAAAATTGAGGTTTGCAAACCCCTCAAACACACTTTGAGCCTTTGCAAAAAACTAGGTTCAATATACGTTCTTCTTAACTGCCATTTATCGGGAATGAAACATTGTTTATATAAATCCAATAGTAACAGTGAGAAAAGGAAAGGGCAGGCATTACTAATAGAAGAAAAAATGTTATCACATTACGTTAAAAGGGCTTTCATAAAGGCATTAGAAAATGATGACTTCAATAAGTTGATTAGAGTTGAGCAGATCCTAAAGATTAAATCTGCAAGTATGATGGTTGTATAAAGTATTCATTACCAATTTATACAATTTTGCGTGCGCAACTCTTCATGGATGAGATGGTTTATGTCGATGTCGTACGAAAGAAAAGTTTTTTCATCTCCAAATGTGACCATTTCTTTTTGAATACTGCGTTGCTCTTTTCAATTAAAGCATACCAAAAAGCGATTCCTTCTTATAAATAAACTGCTAATATGTCTACCAAATTTGAAGTCGACATCTTCATTTTTACGACCAGGCCACTGGGAACAATGCACACTACACAAACACGCACACGGGCAGACACAACGTAATCACGATGATATCATGCTGATCAAGAATATATACTCCAGAGCGTCTTTGACGCTTAGTCTTGCGTGTTGTAAACATTATCGTAAAATGAATATACCGCCAATCCTGCAGTGGTGTACGTAATCCAAAGTGAAAAGCACGAACTCATTTACAAATTGAAAGCGGTTACTTTATAAGAGGCGTGCTCTGCAAACAAACACGTCTACGAAAGAAACCCACATTAAAGACTCAATAAAAAAATTCTACAACTTCGTTACTGCAGCCAGTAGAAATTAATTTGGAAAGTTTCAAAATATTTAAAAGTTATTGCGATTTACTTTAGACTGAAATAATGCTGAGTTACAAACTCTCCAAACACTTTAGAGGTATTGTTACGAAATTCCTTTATTGATACTGTTCGCGCCACTAGATTGTGGAATTATTTACAATTTCCTTAGTTTGACAACATTCTTAACTTAAACTTTCTTTTACTACTAAGTCATTTTGTTCAATTATTCTGCTTATAAAAGCATCTTCCCCTTTTTCGTCGGCCGCGCCATGAACTTGCACTTGGTTTTTCCTTCTAGCGGAAGTTAATTTTCTGGGAAAATCAATTAGTTGGAATGAAATTAGATTTGGAATTTCCGTAACAGTATTTTAAAATTTCAGACAGTTTCGGTTGATTCTATTTATTTAGAAAAAGGAATTGGAATTAGAAGCTAGATTGTCAGTTTTTATTCGAAATTTAATTAAATGAAGCTAAGTGTATTAACCCAAAATTTATAAACAAATTTTGAAGAAAAAAAGATCTAATCTTTTATATACATACCCAGTCTTAACGAATATATAAGAATTTTAATACTTATATTCATATAAATTATTCGACCGGACTATTTAAATTATTGTAGATAATGGATTTTTGGAATTTTATCTTCACATCTGTTATAAGCTGCAAATGTAAATGATAATCGTTCTCGGTTTCTAGATTTCAGATAAATACTTGGTACATGTTACAAATTTGTTCGTCGAAGTAAAGACACGTACGGTAACTTTTACTTTCTTTTCTGACTTATACAATATGTTGGACAAAATTAAATACATTTAGGATCTTACGATGATGAAATAAGAAAACTCAGAATCGATCAGTATACATATTGTTACGAATTTCGCTTTTCTAAGATAGGACTCGTACCACTAGATGTTTTCAAAAGAAATACACTTCAAAGTTCTTTTATTTCCAATTATATTTCTTAAGAGTAGGATTAGTCTCAATTTATTTTTGGCAATACTTTCGAGTGTTCAACTCAAGTATTTTTTTTTTATACTAACTTGCTCTCCGCAAATATTCTATTTATATACATTTTTACAAGCATATTTCCATTACCTAACTTCGTGGCTTCATTTTTTATCCGCTAAGCTGCTTTTCCGCTACTCGTTTAACTCGGCCGGCAGCTGCCTGACGCGCCTGCACTTAATTTTTGCCTGTCTGCTTTTCCGCTAATCTTTTTCGTCGGCCAGCAACTGCATGACGCGCCGCGAATGTGCACTTGGTTTCTCCCTCTTTAGAGAATTTATTATTTGGGAAAATTAATTAGCTGACTTGGGATTTCCGTAATAACATATATATTAGTTTGGGGAAAAAGAAATCCATTATTTTTTCGGTAGATGGCTGCACTGATAGATTTCTCGTAAAGTATCGATCAAACAATCTCCGATACTGTACATTTACATACTGTACATTTCGCAGTAAAAAAAATTCTTTTGCTGTTTTTTGTTTGGTGCATTCAGTTGTGAGTTACAGCGTGTTAAAAATGGAAGTGAACAAAGAGAAAATTCGGTACATTTTACAGTTTTTCTTCGACAAAGGCGAAAATGCAAGCCAGGCGGCTAAAATTTTGAATGGTGTTTATGGTTCCGATACTGTAAGAGCCAATTATGTGCGATTTTGGTTTCGTAGACTCCGTTCAGGAATTTTTGATGTTAAAGATGCACCTCGCACACTTAGGCCGGTCGTCGAAAATGTCGATAAAATCGGAGAAATGATCGAAGTTGACCGGCATGTTAGCAGTCGTAACATCGCCCAGGAGCTAAAAATCGACCATAAAACAGTTTTAAATCATTCACGCAAAGCTGGATTCAAAAAGAAGCTCGATGTTTGGGTGCCACACCAATTAACAGAAAAACAGATGATGGATCGAGTTTCCATCTGCGAAGCTGTGGTCAAACGGAATGAGATAGACCCATTTCTTAAACGGATGTTGACTGGAGATGAGAAATGGATCACATACGATAACCCTGTGCGAAAACGATCGTGGTCAAAGAGCGGTGAAGCACCTCCAACGGCCAGGAAGGTTTTGCTATGCATTTGGTGGGACTGAAAGGGGATTATTTATTATGAGTTGCTTCCATATGCCCAAACGCTAAATTCTGATCTCTACTGTCAACAACTGGACCGTTTGAAGATAGCGATTGTCCAGAAACGGCCAGAATTGGCCAACAGGAGATGTGTCGTGCTCCACCAGGACAACGCTAGGCCGCACACATCTACAGTGACTCGCCAGAAACTTCGGGAGCTTTTGTTATTTTTTTTATTTTATTTATTCCACTTATACTAGAAACTCAACTAAACAAATAATAGTCGAGTTCAATTGACAATGCAAAACTTATATTAATTAACAATAAAATTGAGTATAAGCATAATAAAACGAATAAGAAAAAAAAAAAGCATGTACACTATCAGGATAGGAGCACACTTACAACCGGTACAGGACCAAATTGCAAATGAACCCCTAAGCCATCGCAAACATGCATAAGCCTGGCAACCGATAATAAATTGACTATAATTCACTTTCGAAACGTAACGACGTTTTAAGGATAAAAGCTAGTTTAAATACGTCATAGGTAAATCGCGCGTATTAAGCAATGTTGCTTTAATGGACTTTAAAGAGTCCGATAACGAGAATAAGTGGTAGACGTCATTTAGGTTCTTGCAAACGACTCTGAGCGGATTGAACAGCTCATAATTAAATTTACACTGCTTAACCAAGATAAAATGCCTAGAGAAGCGGTTAGGAACATTAAAGCTTATTTCACCAAGTAATGAAGGCGAGTCAATGGCACCATTTATTACTTTAATTAGAAAGGAAACGCCAAAAACAAATCTACGTTTCTCAAGAGACGGTAGGGACAGCAGAAACAACCTATTTTCATACGGAGGAAGAGAGGCAATCGGATCCCAACCCAAATTTCTAAGGACAAACAGCAAGAATTGCTTTTGAACAGATTCAATTGAATCTACATAGCATCTATATGAAGGAGACCACACAACTGAGGCATACTCGAGTATGGGTCTAACCAAACACATGTACAGCCTTTTCGTAATGTAGGGATCATCAAGCTCTTTGGACCACCTTTTTATAAAACCAAGCGCGGACCTAGCTTTGCTAATCGAGAGCTCAATATGCAAGTTAAAACGTAACCTATGGCCAAATAGAACGCCTAAATCTGTAATCGAATCGACGTCCTCCAACTTATGCGAATCTATGAAATACTCAGTAATGAATAACTTTCTTCTTGAGAATGAAAGCATCTTACATTTACTCAGATTTAGTTTCAGAAGATTCAAAGAGCACCGTGCAACAAAATTATCCAAAACACCTTGAAGCTGATGTGATTGCGATTCAAGAGAAGGAAGTAAACAGTTTCACATCATCAGCATACATTAAGATCTCGCTGGAATTAACCACCGATGGGAGATCGTTAATATATAAACTAAATAAAATGGGACGTAAGTGACTTCCCTGAGGTACGCCAGACGTAACGGGGAATTCATCCGAGGTAATGAAGTTAAACAAAACCCTGAAGGATCTATTGTGCAGATAAGAGCTTATCCATTTCACTAAGTAGGGTGGGAAACCAGAAGCTTGGAGTTTAAAGATAAGTAGTCTATGGTTAACCATATCAAACGCTTTGCTTAAATCAGTGTAAATAACATCTGTGCGAGAGCCGCTAGAAAAAGCCTTGAAAACATGACAGGTAAACTCTAACAAGTTGGTGACTGTAGATCGCCCTTTACGAAAGCCGTGCTGGTGCGGAGAAATATACGAATTAATGGCAAAGGCCAAATTCTGAGTCACAATACGCTCGAACAACTTGGGCAAAACACTCAACTTGGCTATGCCTCTGTAGTTCTCAACAAATTGTCTACTTCCACTCTTGTGGATAGGAATAAGGAAACTACTCTTCCAACATGAAGGGAAAACACCTAAATAGAAGGACATGTTAAAAATCTTTGAGATTACACCACATAACTCGACAGCGCAAGATTTAAGTACACATGACGGAATTCCATCAGGTCCAGGCGAACAACTGTATTTTAGAGAACTCAACCCTTTAAAAACGTCACCTTCCGAAATAACCAAGTTAGGTATTGAAACCGAGTTAGTTATAGGATATGGGTAGTTTGCTGATAAATCGAAATTAGCAATCGAAAAGTTTCGTCGGATATACTCATCAAATAGATTTGAGATTTCAAAATCGTCCGAGGAATCAGAGCCATTAAAAGGAACATGAGAGGGATATGTGGAAGTTTTTCTTTTAGAGTTAACAAATTTAAAGAAGAATTTAGGATTAGCAAACAGAGGATTTAATGAGCTGAAGGTATCTGCAGTAATAATGATGGTTGAGGGAGTTAAATCTATGCCTCGCCACCGAGTAAGCGACATAGTCGAGCGCAGAGCCACTTTTCGAATATTTTTTGAATAGCGAGTTTTTTCTATTCTTGTGATATTTAATTGTCTTATTAAACCACGGGGGACACCTGCTTCGAGGTCGATACTGCTTGATCGGAACAGATGCAGCAATAGATAGATTTAATGTATTGTAGAACGATGGCAATAAGCTTTCAATACTACCGGTTGAGAAATCAAGCGTCAGATGTGAAAGACGATGTTTTAGTAATACAATATTGATTTTATGAAAATCATACTCATCATTTACTTCTCATGTTTTCAAGGCTTTTTCTAGTGGTTCTCGCACTGATGTCATTTACACTGACTTTAGCAAGGCATTTGATATGGTTAATCATAGACTTCTTAGATTTAAAATCCAGACCTCTGGCTTTCCTCTCATCTTAGTTGAATGGTTAAGCTCTTATCTGTATGGTAGATCATTCAGGGTTTTGTTTAACCTCATTACCTCGGATGAATTTCCCGTGACGTCTGGCGTACCTCAAGGTAGCCACTTGGGACCTATTTTATTTAATCTTTACATCAATGATTTGCCCTCCGTGATTAAATTCAGTAAGATTTTAATGTATGCTGATGATGTGAAACTGTTTACTTCTTTTTCCGTAGAATCGCAATCACATCATCTTCAAAGTGATTTGAACAATTTGGTTGCATGGTGCTCCCTCAATCTTCTGAAGCTAAATCTAAATAAATGTAAGAAGCTTTCTTTCTTAAGAAGGAAGTCGTTTAGTACCCAATACTTCATTGATTCGCACAGGTTGGAAGACGTCGATTCGTTCATTGATTTAGGCGTTCTATTCGATTATAGGTTACGTTTCAATTTGCATATTGAGTCCTCGTTAAGCAAAGCTAGGTCCGCTCTTGGTTTTATAAAGAGGTGGTCAAAAGAGCTTGATGATCCTTATATTACTAAAAGGCTTTACACGTGTTTGGTTAGACCTATTCTTGAGTATGCCTCTGTTGTGTGGTCTCCTTCATATAGATGCTACGTTGGTTCAATTGAATCTATACAAAAGCAATTCTTGCTGTTTGCACTTAGGAATTTGGGTTGGGACCCGATTTCCCCTCTTCCACCCTATGAAAATAGGTTGCTTCTGTTATCCTTACCGTCACTCGATAAATGTAGATTTGTTCTTGGGGTTTCCTTCCTAATCAAATTAATAAATGGTGCAATTGATTCGCCCGCATTACTTCGTGAGATTTGCTTTAATGTCCCTAACCGCTTCTCTAGGTACTTTATGTTGATAAAGCTTAGTCAATGCAAATATAACTTTGAACTGTTTAACCCGCTCAGAGTTGTTTGCAAGAACCTAAATGATGTCTATCATCTATTCTCATTAACGGACTCTTTAAAATCTATTAAAGCAATATTGCTCAACAAGCATGATTTACCTATGTCGTACTTAAACTGATTTAACCTTAGATTTTGTCATTATGAGTCGAAAATTAATTTGTTGTTAACAATTATCGGTTGCCAAGCTTATGCATGTTTGCGATGGCTTAGGGGTTCACTTGCAATTTGGTCCTGTATCGGTTGTGGGCGTGGCTCTATGCTAATTGTGTACATGCTTTTTTTTTTTTCTTTCTTTTTTTTTTTTCCTCCTTATTTGTTTTATTGTACTTATACTAAGTTTTATTATTAAATAATTTTAAGATTTACTTAAGAGTCAATTGAACTCGACTGCCATTTTGTTTTAGTTGAGTTTCTTGTATAAGTGGAATAAATAAATAAATACAATAAATACAATAATAATTATTTAAAAAAGTTTGATTTGGCGCATTAAGGCATTTCAACAAACCATCATTAATATGATGAAAGGAAATGCATATTGATGTATGATAAGGATCCTCAGGTAAAGTAAAAGGTGGACAACGATTTACGTAAATCTCGGGAAAATTGGCAAAGCAGAGATCAAGCAGACTACCATTACAATTAGGATTACGATTATATTGATTCAAATTATGACCAATCACTAAAGAACACAACAGCCCTATCAGACGTTGAAGTAGGAACGAAACAGCCAGAATTATCAGTGCTACACCAAATGACTTGAGGCAAATTGAAGTCACCCAATGCAACGACCAAATCAGAGGGTCTAGATCGCTTGGCCACTTCACAAATGAAGGAAGCGTGTTTCCTGTAAATGGAGATATCAGAATTTGGAGGAATATAGGAACAGGTTATAAATAGAGGTTTATCAGGCATATTCGCACGAATAGCGATAAATTCAACGTCAGGAGAAGTGGGAAATTCAATTAAATTGGACGGGACTGACAGAGATATGGCAATTAATACACCACCACCAATGCGATTTACTCGATCATTTCTAAACACTTGGAAAGAATTATGAAAAAGTTCCGACGAATGTAGATCGGGTTTTAGCCAAGTTTCAGTAAAGGCCAAACAGAAAAATTCCGTGCTCACAGAATTTAGAAAAGTGGAACGAATTTTCGAATTTAGGCCCCTAACATTTTGATAAATGAGAGATAATGGGTTTGAAGAAACAATTAGTTTTTTGAAGGCGACAAGACTATTGCCTTGGTATTACGGGGACGATCTCGAGGGATAAATTCCTTAATTAAGGATCCTACTGGCCACAGTGATTTGTTTAACAACATATCACTGTTTTCAGTCGGAACTAATATTTTAAAAGAGGAGATTGCCCTAGCTTGAGAAGGCGCCATTTTGAAGATGCTAACACGCTTTAAGTTGACTGATGGAACTTTCGTCGCCAGATAACCTTTTATGTTATCCACCGATGTTTCAGGTGCCAGTCTTGACACAAATATTGCTTTTCTGGGAGGAACTGCCGTCAAGCAAATGTCATTATTTGGAACAGGAGGGGGGTTCACAGTAGGAGAGTTTCGAGTTGGGGAAAATATAGATGGGGTTATCGCCCTTGTACCGGCAGCTTGTGAGACTTGCCCAGTCTGGTGACCAGCATTCACACGCGAACAGGCAGGAGGAGAGGATGACTTATTTTTCTCTTCATTACTTTTAGGCGATGGCACTTGATTAGAGTAAGTGGCGGCTCTGGGCGGAGATACCCTTGCCACTTCAGCGTAGCTTAAAACCGATTGACTTGCCGGTTTGTTTGTAACAGTTTTGCTACCAACCGACTCAGCAATATCGGAAACATTACTGTTCATTTTAGAATTAGAGGGAGCGGTAACTTGTACCAACGAATTAGATTTGGAGAAAGCCAGAAGTGATGTCCCACACGCTACGCTACGAATAGAAGATGAGTGTCCAATAAAGCGACACTCATCAAACCTAGACTTAATGAGATCAAACTTTTCTCACAAGGAGCCGAGATTTCTACTCAATTCCGAGAAACTATAACGGGTCTCCGTGAAAAGTTTATAAAAGTCAATGTCCCGCTGCCTACAATCAGGACATGACCATCTTAAGCCTTTAGCCGGATCAGCGACTGCGTCAGCAGCACGGCCGAGAATACGGGCACACTTTGCATGACCAAACCGCTCGCAGAGCCAACAAGAAACGAATCTATCACAATCCGGGCCTGATTTCGCCCGACAAGGTGTATATAAACACTCCATGTCCTGTCAAAAAGACAGTTGTTGATTATGAAGAACAGACACACAAATCACTAAAAAAAATCCTGAACATAAAAATTTATCAACCAATTTGTGCAAAACTTCTCTGTTAGGTTGACACTGTAACGAGAGAGTAACACAAACTCCAAACAGCAAAAAAATAGCAGGGAAAAAGAGAGAAAACCAGAAAAAAAAGAGAGATTTATATCAAAGCTCAAAATTTTTGTTTGCAAAAATCAAATGATTCAAAGCGTAAAGGAAAAATATTTCTTTTAATTTGAATTCACTTACTTTTTTCTCAAAGTATATTATAAATTCACACACTATAATAGCCACGAAATTCAACAAAAAATTAAAATATTAATTGCCGAAACAAAATATATACGACTATACCGCGCGACAGAGTTGCCAGACTTGGCAAGTTTAAATGCATCCGCCATACAGTCCGGACTTGGCACCAGGCGATTATCATCTTTTTCTTGCATTGCAAAATTTCTTTAATGATAAAAAATTGGAATCCAGGGAGGATTGTGAAAATCGACTACTTTTAGAGTTTTTTGCGAATAGAGACCAGGACTTCTATGGGAGAGGCATTTTGAAGTTACCTTTAAAATGGCAACAAATCATACAACAAAACGGTGCATATTTGACCCAAATCGGACAATCCGAAGCATGTCAAATAAAGTCCTGAAGTTCATATAAAAATAATGGATTTCTTTTTCCCCAAACTAATATAATAAATAATTCGAACGTAATATCACATATATTCTATACATATTACTTTATCTGTCTTATTTTTAGTTATCTTCACCTTCAAACTAGATTTTGGGTGATCTGTCAGATGATTGCTTACATAGATGATACATATCCCAGTCTTTTCGTGTCTAATAGTTTTTATTGTGAACTCATCATTTGTTCAAATGTATTCCAATTTTTCATAGTTATTATGTCTGAATGAAATAGTTTAAGAGTTTAAGCATAGTTAGAAAATACTATAGTGGGCCACGGTCTGCCTTTAATTACCCTATAGTTGTTTCTACAACCGCTTATCAAAGTAGAGCGTGGTTGAAAAGGGGGTCTAAATTACTTTCAATAGCATCCGCCTTTGGAGTAAAAAATCGTTGTACACAATACCTTTAAAAATCTCAAAAACTGCGATCTGTAGATTGAATACGAGATGGCAAGGCAGGCAGGTCAAGTGAACTTACATCGATTGAGAAAGTAATTTTGAGTGGAAGTTGTGGATTCTTTCTATTTTTTTACAAGCAGTGTTGTTGTTGTATTTATTGCAACGACCAAAAACATATGTTTTCTGGTTTTGAAAGCAGCAGTGTTTTCGGTTTATGTTACATTTTAGGCGTGTTTTCATTTCGATTACCAACCAGCGTGAAAAATTTTAAAATATTTTCCTAAGCCTGGTTTTTGAATATTGGATTGGATTTGGACTGTAGGATATGATTATTCTCCCTATTCATTCCTTCAGCTGCACTTTACACTCAATACGTTAGACATTGAATGATATATAAGAAGTAAATTTGTACCAAATATACTTTAAAGAAAAAAAATCATCCGGCTTTTTCCTCAAACTTAAATAACAAAAAACAACTATCGAGAAGCAAGAGATGAAACGAATTATGAAAGAAGGAAAAAACAAACTAATAGAACAGCAACTTGCGTTTACGCTCTTAGCGCGTTTTCATACAAATTCGGCGGGTTCCAAGACAGCCAAGACTTTCTAAAAAAATTGTCATTGCTTTGAACCCCGCCGAATCAGTGCATTCATCTCCCCTTGTACGTCTCCTGAATAGTTTTGTACAATTT
>NW_023998646.1:511595-534173 GCF_014805625.2 Glossina fuscipes
ATGTAATATATATTCTTTATTATATAAATGTATCAAAAATATGCATTTTAGCAGAGAATTTCATAGGTGTTCCTTGTAAAGATGCCACATTACATATTTATTTGGATATTTATTTGGAAATTTTTTTGGTTTCTTTCTTTTCTTTTCGGTTTGTTTGAGGTGTTTGAGGTGTTTGAGTTGCCATAATTATTTCTGCGGCGCCTTAACCTTTCGATTTTGTGGCGTAAATCTGTTGTGTCCAATTGCATCGGCGCCCCTCGTTTCTTGCGCCGGCGCCTTTTTTTTTTTTCAGTGCAATATCGCACTTATTGAACCCGCCAATAGCAATTGTTACTGTTCATGTTATGTATTCGACGACAGGCTCCTAATCAATTTTGATCATTTTTTGAACATATATATAGACTATTGATTGGTCTTTTCGCGGGAGATTTTGACCCATAACAACAATCAGCATAACTTTCGCAGTAAATTTATTCAGTTATTTTAGTGATTCTCTGGCTCGCAATAAATAGTACCCGTCTCCGACCCTTCGGGCATTTTTCTCCAATTATGTGTATGATGAAATTATGTGTCGTATACGTTCCTTATGCACATATTCATTATTCAAATGCAATACATTCTAGTTATAATATGCAAATCTTGTAATAGCAGTGACACATAAATCAATACATTCGTTCATATTCTGTACGGATTACGCTCAATTTGTGAATATATAAAAATAGATTGGACGGAATATGTACATACATTACATGCTTTGTTAAGAGTTAAACAAGCATTACATTTAGAGGGACATTATGCTGTTGTGATCTTAAGAAAAAATTATGTAGGTCACGCAATTCATGAAAAAAACATATCTTGTGACTTGTAACATCTCTATGATGTTGCTCGTTTTATGAACGTTCGTCGGAGCGTATCATACTTTTGTCCCTTTTGTACTTTTATTTTATCTCCCTATGTATTTTTCTTTTCTTTCTAAACATTTGGGGTTTTTTTTTTCTTTTTTGGAATTTTAAAACTATTTTAATGTTTGTACAAATTTTAATTTCACTTTCATTTTAAATCTTATGTTTAATTTAACTTTTAGCTTACTTTTAACTTTCAGTTTAATTTTTGTCTCAATTGTTAATGCATATTTATATTTTGAATTCAAGTCTTAAATGCAATTTTAACTTAAACTTCAAGCTTAAGGCAAAAGAAGAAATACGAAGAGAAAAGAAGAAATAATGTCGAACGATTAAGGGGACTCACGAGACTCTCGTGGTGTGAAACATTCAACTTTAAGTATGCCAACTCAACATAAAGTTATAGTTGACATCCGTTATTTTCATAAAACAACTTTAAAAATTTTTTACGTCTCACTTTAAACAGAAAACAAAATTTAGTTAAGCTTGATGGAGAGAAAAGAAAAAATTATTGTTTTTGGACAACTTTTATTTCCTCTTTTGTTTCTCAAATTCCCTTTTTATATTTTTTTTTTATTACTATTATTTTACATAATATTACAAAAAACAAACAAATTACGTCGCACTGCGGTATTTACATAAAAATGCTATGCACACAATTTTTTCTCAATAACCCCGAGCTCTTTACATGACTAGCAATAAGCTACAGACACAGGAAACACAGATCTTAAGCAACAATTGGAAAATTAACTAAAATAGAAAAAAATTAAGGGAAAATGAAAAGTAATGGAAAAAAAGTGCAAACGAGACATAAGCTTAATAGAAGATTACAATATTTCGTGTAAAGAAATCTAATAAAATTAGGGAGAAATTTAGAGAACCAAAAAATATTACAAGAAGAATAAATTGGAAGAACAATTTACACAAAGGAAAACAAGGAACGAAAGCAAAGAGCTATTTACATGTACTATCCGGGGAATAGGAAGAAAAATAAATAAAAAAAGAAGCAGAAAAGAATAGGAAAAATAACTGCACCGAAAATGAAGTAAACAGAAACTTTGGGTGCATTGAACAGCGGTGGCCAAAAACTTAACCACTTGCATCGTTCGGCTTCCTGTTACGTGAAAATATGTAATAAATTGCTGGTAGAAAAATAGAAAAAATATTTTAATTTAAAATATTCAAAATTTATGGCTATAGTGGTTTTGTTGCTACAACCTTTGTCGCATCCAAAACAACGACACTTTTACAATTAGTTAAAAAGTATACATGCGGGTAATCCTTTGGTTTTTTTTTTAGCTTCAAACTTCATTCTTTACCGGTCCCTTTCTCTCTTATCCCTTTGCTTGCCATGTACCAAATGGTGAAGGCTTATCCAGCTTTACCAGCTTACAGTGGTTTGCAAACCTGCCGATATTCTGTTAACATTTCCATTGTGGTTTATTTAGGATTTTTCCCGTAGGAATTTAGGTTGCCTGGAAACTTTTAAAAATAAACTGTCGATGTGCGTTTGTGCCATTTTGTGAAGTCTAATATTGTGCAGTTAACCTTGAATTAATTTAAAATAAGAACAAATAAAAAAATAATATTCGACGGCGAACGAATCTTTTACGCCCATGACCGTTATCCCAAAAAAAAAAACCAAAAAGAGAAAAAGAATTAAATTTTCATACGTTATAATATTGAGTGGGCGCGGTTGATTTTTTCCATTTCCAGAACAAAAGTAGAAATTTTGGTGTCCGGTGTATTTGTCGTACTTTATGATTAACAAACCATAAACAAGAAAAGCAAAGGCGTTTACTGTTCAAAGTGAAGAGCATGTTAGCACAGATACTACACAGTCGGGCAAAGTGTTATATGGACAGACAAATAAATGCACATGCTTACGTGCATTTCGAATTTGAAACTGGCCAAGACTTCATACACTTCACTAGGTTTTCAAGCTTGCTTCTGCGCGTTTTAAACGTGTTGACCCATTTTGAATACCAACCTGCATGCAAGAATTTCCATGGTTCTGCAAAATTTGCGCCTATTATTATTATCAGCCATGGATAATAATGGAATCAAAATTAAGAAGTTGAATTTATAAATATGAGAGAAACCTTTGCAAGAAATTGTACGAATGTGAACTGCTTCAATTCTTCATTAACCACATTTTTAAAACATTAAAGTCACCATAACACTATCCGACGAAGTTACCTAACTATCTAAGTTAACAATTGATCGCTTTCCGCAAAACAAAACAGCCAGGCTGGCTGATTGCAAAACTTTGGTAATTCATTTGATCGTCTTTCTCTCATATCTATTCTTCGTATTTATTACTACTTTAGGTTAGCATTTTGTTATGGTTTTTATTGTAGTTAAAGATTTATGCTAAAGCAAAGAAAACATAAGAAAATTGTCTTCTCATGTGGAAAGTTCATCATAAAAAATATTTGAACTTTTGACAACACGACGGAGATGAACATTTTCATGCTTTTTCAATACATATGAAACTACATTTTGTAAAAATAATCGAAAAATTTTACTATTTTTAAAGTAAATATCTTCGAATTCGTTTAATTGAATTAATTGAGTTTCTTAGTTTTTCTTTTTTCCTTATTTAAAATCATTGGTTTTGGTTTTTCATTATGCATACTATGCATACGGCTTTATGTCTATTTTCTTCGTTACAACTTGCGTTAATAACTAAATGTCAGCAAAATCTATTTCAAAGTTAAATAAAAAGCAAATGGTTGGTTTTCTAGTTATAAATTTGCAAGCGGGCTAATGATGATTTAATGCTGACGATTTTCGATCAGAGCTTGTAGAAGAAATTGATCAATTTAAAAGACTAATTTCATTTTAACATTTTCTACAATACGGAAGAGAGTACATATATTTTTATACGTACTTACCAGCAAGTTGTTGTAGTTTGATCTATATGTGTATACGCACTCTGTGAGGCTTTTGCCGGAGTATGAGAAACCTTCATAATTCCATATACGGAAAAATTCACAATTGGAGTAAATTACGCGTTCAGGGAGATGATCGCTTTGGTAATACCTAGATATAATCAACATACTCTTATTAAAGCTAGATTCTGAGTCGTCTGCATATCCCATCAGTTTGTCTGCCTTCCGTCTGCTTAAGGAATCTCAACAATTTCAAAAGTTTAAACACAAAGCTGAACTTAAGTAGGTGTAAGCTTAATTAACAGTCCAAGATCAATTTTGAAAACGAACATTTTCGTGCACACCTCCTAACGAAATGCAATAAGCAAAACTCTGTAAGTTGAAACTTATAAAACATATTGATCCAATGGCTTACCCCAGATAATATTTTAAAAAAGTGCTTCCGATCGGTCAACTGAGACGCCGATAATTGAAAAAACAATTATACAAGTTTTACTTGACGAAATGAGCATAAAAAAGTCCTTCCAAGTTGATAATAATAATTTTGATTTTCCTTATTGAAATTTTCATTTAGGTAAGTCTAGTGCCTAAAGTTTTTTGGAAAATTAGTAAAATGTTACCGGAAATCTTTTTCTGTCTACTCTTTAGGGAAACCAAATAAAGTAAGATGATTTCAAATATTACAAGATCGTTTTGACCGCCTTTCGCGTAGTTTCCGTTGTCGAAAAAGTTACAGCAAAATTTCACTATCGTTTGTCATTTTAGGTGTTAAACAGTCTTGCCTAATGTCTTGCGTTTTCTACAGGAAAGGAAACGCAGGTTTTTGACATGAGGGCGCTCAACCTCAGCTTGTAAAACTTGTCCAGGCCACGTTAGCAGCACTAAAGTACAACGTGCTGGTTTGAATCATTATTTTGCCGTCTAAATATGCAGTGTTTTCTAAGCCTACAACCGATGCAGGGATAGGGTATCCAAAAAAACCTAAACGGATATTATTACAAAACGAAAGTTGGAAAAAATATGTGCAACATTTTGAATAAAATATATTTTACTATCCTTTTGAAATGAGTGCGTTTTTTCGTGAAAAACCAATCGGGCATTACTTTTACATTTAGTATGTCTTTTTAGGAAAGGCTACTTATAGATAGTTTAGTGTACGCAACCATGTACAAGATTTTACCATCTCCATTTCAGTAAGCTTTAAATATTACAGCTTCTAGAGTAAGAACCGAGAAAGCATCGTGTGTATCTTTAATATAAAGTTTTCTCAAATTTTTTAAAAATATTCAAGCGGAACAGATCTCCTCTCGTCTTTTCTATTATCTTAGGATTATACATATTAAATCTAATTAATTAGTGCTTTTTTCCAGTTTCTCTTCTGGTATGGAAACTACTACTAACCATGCCAAGCTGTACGTTTGTTAGTTTTATTTGACAGTTAGCGTTAAGGCGCTAACGCTATTTTAATTACTCCTATTGTTATTTCGTGAGCTACAGGTGTTTGCATGCTTTTAACACATTTATTACTTTAATTTCTAGTGGAGAAGAATATTTCTGAAGGGAATAGTTGAAAAAATGAGAGAAAAAAAGTTCAAGTGGAAGCCGTTTTGTAGAGCATTCATGCAATTAAATCATAAAAGTGTGAAGAAAAAACTTTCGCAAAAATTTATTTCTCTTCTTAAATTTTAAAAATGTAATGAAATCTGAGAACGTCAACTAAAGCATTAAAATGCAGATGATATTCAGTTGAAATTCAAAGTCTCCTGAAACCATTTATCAATTTTGCTTTTTGAGCTCTCAAGAATCAAGATTTAATTAAATACAAACAAATACAGTTGTTTTAAGAAATCAAGGCTTATGGGTAAAAAGCACTGCAACAAATTGGGTTACAAGAGCGTAATAATATTAAATTTAACCAACACTTGGTCAACAGCAGCATAACAGCACAATAGCCTAGAAGCAGCTTATTTTTCTTTTCGTCTCCTTCTTCTTTCCATTACCCCAACATGTATATCTTGGCTGTTGTGTGTTTAAAATCCAAAAACAACACATATAACTTATTTAAAAGGAAGTAAAAGTATGAAAGAAAAAATCAAATGTGAGAAAATCGTCCGCTCTCTTTTCTCTTCCATCTTGTTAGTTTGCTTTTCTATTTATTTCTAGCAATGTCTAGCAAGTGTAAGCTGAGCAAAGAAAAAAAATACACAAACATCCAACTTCTTTATAGTTCCCTCGACAATGGCACAAAAGTCTAAAGAATATAAAAACTATTACCGCGTGCCGCTAACTGGGGTTACTTGACAAGCTCACAGTACGTTGCATAGTTAAAAGAAAGAAAAATTAAAATAAAAAGTACTCTGATGATAGAGCAGCAATGGCGGCATAGTGTAAATACGTTAAGACGGAAATAGAAGAGAAGAAAAAAGTGAACGTTAAAGCAAAGAAACTGTATAATGAATAGAAAACAAGCTGTTGGAAAATCCTTTGCTATATAGAGTTCAGTTAAACACAAAAAAGAACTATGAAAAGAATATAAAACAAAGAAATAAAAACAAAAAAATTCCGCGAAAGTTTTTATGACTAACTGCGTATAAAATATTTTTTTTTTTTAAGGAAAAAGTATTCTCTATACGCTGTGCTAAAATATGTTAAAATTAAAATTCCTTGAAATATTTTCTAAATTAAATTGGAAAAAAATTGAGTAGTTAGTTTTATGAGTCGAATATTTATTAAAAAAAATGCATTAAATTTTCCTAAATAAAAAATCAGCTTCGAATGATTTTTCTGTCAAATCACTATAAGGTATTCGTTACAAAATCATTTCTTTCTTGCAACCATTACCGAAGAATGCTCGCAGAGAAGCGCTCACAATGGACGCACGGTTGTTAGTATTGATGTTACGCACACGCAGTACAGATCTCAGAACGATTATAAATTTTTAATTTTTGGAAAGAGCACTTCTGGGGAGAAAGGAAGGAAATCTGATCTATACGATCCCATGGCAAAGCAGTAAATCGATGTGCTTTTCCAGGTTCCAGTTCCAGTTTAGTTTATATAATAATTAAAAATCGAAACTTTTTGCCAGATTCTTTTCTTCAGAGACATCAGAGACATGATTGTTGATTCTAACTTTGAACCGCCGATGCGACATGAATGATTTGATGGAGTTGAAAAATTTGGGTCCAACATTCCATGATTTCAAAACTTTATTTAATTGTAATGATATGGAAGCAGAGTGGAATTAAGGTTAAGTTGACATGGCAGCGTGTCCGTCGAGAAGGTCGCTATAGAAATTTTTCGTGAATGATTTATTCTTACCAGCAGAATAATCTGTACTTAGGTTGTTTGGTACATTTGAAGCGCAACGAGTGGGCGCACGTGAGTAATTTGAAATTGAAGGTTGATTAATGGATGAAAGAATGCATTCATTACCACTTGTAATTTGTTGAGTAAAGTTAAGAGCTGGAGATTCTGGAGAATTCAGTATACTAGATTTTAGCATATATGTCGTTTCTTTTAATTTTTTCAATATTTGGTGTTGCTTTGGTTTTTTCAATATTATCTTTGGCGGGTGGTGTAACTGATTTCGCGATATAATTTTTGGTTAATGGTGGAACACGTTTTTCATTAGAAGGAGCTGGAGTTAAAGGCTTACTATGCTCGATTTGCGAGGCAACAGCAACGTAGGTATTACTTTTTCCCATTCCTTGGGCTACAGATGGATTTCTTTCGCGGTATTTGCGTCGCGCTTCACCCATGCTACAGTAATTTTCTGTTTTGATTTTTGGGATTACACGCATTTGTATAAAACGTGGGCATTGTTTGTCTAATGCAGAGTGTTGATCGTTGCAATTTAAGCAGAAGCTACGCGTACAGTTTTCAGGATGTGGAGGAAGACCACAGTTAGCACAGGATGGAGGACTGGTGCATCTTTTTGCGTATGGCCCAGGCGTTGGTAGTTTTTACACCTCATGGGATTTGGAGTGTAGGGTTCTACTTTACATTTGTACCAAGCTCCATCAATCGTTGCTGGTAGACGATAGCGGTCAAAAGACAAAATAATTCTTCCTGTAGTAGAGCGGGTTTTTCTATCGTCATTTAAGTTGGCGAATTTGTAGACTTAAGTCACTCCTTGACGCACAATTTCATCTTCCGGCACATGCTTTAAGCATGGGGCATATACTACGCCTTTAACCGAGTTCAGTTTCTCATGCAGTTTAGCGGAAATAGCGCACAAATTGGCTAATGATTTAGACTTTGTGAGCTTTTCGGTTGGACTCGGTTTCCCAGCCAGGACAAGTAAATTTCCATCGCGTAAAATCGATGTAGAGTCTATATGCGTTGTAATGCAATCTAGTGCTTTTTTAATAGCGAAAGGGCTGAATTGCGAAATTGTTATAGAGGGATCAGTTGGAGAAATCACAACATATTTTTTGTCGATAGGAACGATGCCACTGGTTGGCAACACCGGAAGGTCGGAATTTTTAATTTTTTTTCTTTGGGGGGATACGTCTGCTAATTGATGAAATCTATTCGAGTTTTTATCCGGCGACCCCGGGGCCATTATGCCTTATGGTTGTCTATTATTTACTTATTTGTAAAATAACCACTCACTTGAAAAGGTTTGGGAAACTACTGAGGATAACGTCAAATGTTTTCAACTTTTCTTTTTCGGATTTAATGGAACCACGTACGGTAATCGCGATGATCAGTTTTAGCAATAAACACACAAAAAGTTCAATATATTTTAATAAATTTGAACACTTTTAAAAACGTATAAAGCAATAAAGAAGAAATTGCAAAATTTTTTGCACGAAGAGAAAGATATGACCACAGCGTTTGTACAGAGTTGCCGTTGTACTGTGGCAAGCAGTAATTCGAGATATTTTATGTATTTTGTGGCGTTAAATAATGCTGGTTTGTTATCGAATAGTGATGGCTAAAAAGTTTTTATATCTAAGTTGACTTGCCTCATCTTCAAAATTAAATGAGTGAATAATATGCTTCTGTTATGTCAACCGTTTTTTGATAGTAAAATCGCAATAATATTTAATTTTATATAAATACTTGTTCACTTGACAAAAACATGGTAATTCCTTGCACAACATATAACAAATTGTTTTTCTAAACTGTATTTCCGCTATCTCAAAATCGTGTACGTTTGGTAAAAATGATTGTCATAACGGTAAATATTTATGATCAATGATATTTATTTTATTATCCCTGGCCTGAACAACTTTCACCCACTTTAATAGCAGCTTCATGTTCCTATTTTGGCCAGTAAGCAAATCACCATAACCTATAACTTTTTTTTAGGCTGTCGTATTCTGCGAATGATTTAAACATCGAAATGCTGTTTCTTGTGGTCTTCTGGATGCTATAGTTTTCTCCCAAACATACATATTAACTTGATCGTTGCATATTCCGCTTATAATATCTTATTTTGCATTTTGAAAACTTTTTACACGTAACAATTTGTTTTACCTTTCTTTTGATTTGTTGAGTTTCTCGAAAACAAAAAGATGCCCCGCTTTCCTTTTTTATGTTTCAAGATATTTGAACGGTTTTAATACCCAAACCATGCTTTAAAATAATGAATGAAGTCATAGACAAATTTAGAATACAAAGGCACTTCAATTCTTAACTTTCGACAACAATTTTTCAGTTTTTTTTTTATATTATGGATTGTCTTCGAACTACAGGTTGCAATTTCGAGATATTTTCAATGAAATTTAGCACACTAACGTGTTTTGGCCCGCGGATAAACGCTATTGAAAATGAATTTGATTCAATCATTCTTACATTCGCTCCTCGCATTTGTGGTTCAAATGCTTGGATTATACGTATAATATGCTTATTGTCAGAGTTTCGGCAGTCACGGCCATTGCTGATTTAATAAAACATGTAAAAAGAGATTAACGGTTACAATGAAGTTCTGCGTCTATTTGTTTCAGGCTCCCGTCGATTACAAAAATCGACAGCAAAA
The DNA here is from genome assembly GCF_014805625.2 of Glossina fuscipes. Classification (NCBI taxonomy): domain Eukaryota; kingdom Metazoa; phylum Arthropoda; class Insecta; order Diptera; family Glossinidae; genus Glossina; species Glossina fuscipes. Next base: position 521,378 of record NW_023998646.1, read on the forward strand.
GAGTTCATATTTTCTTAGTCCAATGCCGTAGTCCAAACTTAAAAATTGTATATAGGCGGACTTACACACACATAACGCAGATTTCTCCATATACATAACACATCATTCTATAAGTTCGTAAGATGGAATTTAGACGATACTAATATCCACGGATCCATGTGACTTTTAGATAGAATACCATTACAGGAAATTCTGATTTTTCTATTGATTTACAAAAACGAGAAAGTAGCATCTCTAAAATAACTGTAACCCATACAGTAATGGTCAGAAAATCATGAAATTTTTTTAAAACTTTTGTTCGAAGATACCATCTTAATCTCATATGGATTCGTAGATGGCCATCCTAGATCTCTATGTTATTGATATATATATATATATATATATATATTTATATCCGTTCTGAATGAGCGAATAATACGATATCGTTATATGTGTAATAAAATGACGAAAGTTGAAGGAAAAAACCGAATTTAACCTGCTTTAGAATTTCTCAAATAATAAACTTTGTGCGGTGAAAATGATATAGATAGCGGTATATTCAAATTAGGTGCCATCAATCTATTCTGGATAGTTATTACAACATGCAGCCGAGAGGCCTCGTGCTAAAAAATCAAACTTATCTTATTTTCGAATTATTCTTCTAGGTTTGCGAAATGAAAATACCGTGGAATGCAAATCGAGCGAATAGAATCGTAAAGAAGGAATTCTAACTTTACCTCTTTTATTTTAAAGGTTGTGCAATGTGAACTGCATTTTCTTAAAGAAAAGACACCGCCTTTTACGCCAAACCCATCTAATGTGAATTTATCACTCAAACATGTTGGCCACAATCACTCATTCCCATCAATCGATAAACCTTGCCAGCAGATAGAGCTCTTCTCGCTTTCTTTAAGGGTAACCTCACTCTTTCGCTTGACTGTTTTGTCTGTAATGAATACATCTTCCATCCCCATTGTTGCAATATATCATCGAACGTTCCATTGAAACATCCGCACGACGACGTTCTTGTGCATTGCAAGCAAAGATTTCTTCATATTTTCAATCAATCAGCAATGGAAACCACAATATGTTCCCTAATTCACACCTGCAATCGACTACAAGTACCATTTCGAGGATATTGGGCCTACTAGTTTCAATAAAGTAATATACTGCATTGACATTACGCTCTACAGCCGATTTCAGGATGTTCATAGGATTTGTTGTTTCACATCCAATTTTTCTAATAAAGGAAAAGTTAACGCAGTGACAAAGAGTGTGCTTTAAAATGAGAATGTGTCCACAGTTGCAGATTGAAGAAGGAGACTTCTTTAAGATACATTGGTGTTGCAATTGTGTGGCCAAACAAATTCTCGAAAGTGTTTTGATCTTGATTTTCTTAGTATTTGTTGGATGTACTGGTGGAATTAGTTGAGGGTTAATAGGGGAGTAGTGCTGATGATAGTATTGTAGATTTTCTTCCATAATTTTCTCTCTAACCTTGTCTTTGAAGGCCTAAGTTCACATGGTATCGTCCATATTTGGAAGTACAGAATCAGCAGATTGCTCGGTCAGCTTTCTCATTACCCGATTAACCGATATGCCTGAATACCCAAAGCATTTTAATTTTATCGTCGTATGTTATGATATTTCTTAATTTTTTGATGGTGTTCCAGCTCGAAGTCGAGATATTTCGAATACTTTGTAATACAGACGGACTATGAATGACAATGACAGTTTTGATTTTATCTTTATGCGCAAGGATTGTAGTGTGAAGGATAGCTCTGGCTTCGGTTATGAAAGTTGAAGCACTTTCGTAAAGTATTTACAGAAGTGATTAAACAGAAACCCTCTCCTGGAACAGCTACCACGGCGCAGACAGATGGCAGACCGTATGATTTAGGGTTATCAGTAAGAGATACCTCTATTATTTGGGGTTTTTCAGCAAATAGATTTCTGAAGACATAATTTGGAGCATCTTCTTGCTTGTACATAGAGAGCGAAATGTCACGAGAATAGTCTTTCAAAAACCTATCAGAATATAAGTCATTTACATCCACTTGCACAGTCAACACAGTGTGCACTGCCCTTAATATCAGAGTAAAAAAAATTTTAGATAAAAGGTAAACATTCGTATGAAGTTCATTCGTTTCTACGACACAATACTTTTAGCCAGAGTATAAGAATTCGAAAACTTGCTGTACATTGAGTAATTTTATATATTAGATGTCAGATCATATTTTGCCTTGAAGTTTCCAATGTTTAGAAGACTCGGTATATATTAATCTGTCCGATGCAGGGACGCAATGCACTATTCGTTCTTTTAGTAAATAAATTACTACTGCTGGTTTTCTTTTTTCTTGTTTAGCTTCGATTGACTTAAATTTTAGCGGACAAACTGGATACAAATTAAATAATCCTTCTTTTTCTCTTTCCAGAGTCATACAATCGTCACATCCTGTATGTAATACAATTATGTTATTTGGTGTAATAATTTGCTTAATTTCCGTCATACTATTGGGTATCGACGGACGGTTTGTTAGTTCAGACGAATACCCCAAAGTGAGTTAATAAAGGATAAAGAAAAAATAAATAAGTCATTAAGAATATGATTATTTTAAATAATTCTAATTCATAACAAATGGATTTAAATATTTTTCAATGACACTAAACCGTTATTAACCAACAAAATAAAAACCGTATGCTCTTTCCAGATTTGTCAAGCACGTGCTTGGCTATTATCCACCGGTTTTACTTTAGCTTATGGTGCTATGTTTAGTAAAGTTTGGCGTGTACATCGTTTTACCACAAAAGCGAAAACAGATCCCAAGGTAAAATATTTATATTTGTTGTTTTTGTTGATGTGTCATTTTGAATATATTTTACCATCAGCCGTTTGACGCTCTTAATCGCAGCTCTATTCAGTATTATGAAAATTATTGTTTATCTTATAATAGAATGGTGCTATAAATTTTGAATAAATAAAACCAAAAAAATTTTTTAACGTTGTTTTATCAAAAATGAACTGAAAATGTCACTAACATATGACTTGATATGTTACGCTTGTTTTTGTTTTTTTCTCCTTTTTTGGTGCATATTGGTGTCGAGCTTATTATAACTCATCATAAAAAAGATTTAAACCCAATTTTCAATTAAAATACAAAAAGGTGTAAGTTATTAGATGTTTGTTAGATTTCTTCACTGCACCATTCTTTAACGAAAAAAAAAAACCTTAAAGCTAACAGATCACTTAAAATGTTTAAAAGCAATAAAAAAAGTTTTTCTGTGGTTTTACCTCGGGGTAAAACTTTTATTTACCATAAAACTGAAGAACGGAGAAAAATTATACTTTACTCGACTTTATCCGAACCTGCTGCCTTATAAATATGTGGGCTTTATTAAACCCGCTTCCGACCGAACTGCACCTTTCTTTCGATAATTAATTGTTGTCGTTGGCTGCATTTAGTAAAAGGCAAGACGCCATCATCGCCACCAGCTTCGAAACGTTGTTTCTTGAGTCATAATAATATTTCGATAAGTCAAAATACGGTTGTGATTGTCACAAAACTGTCCTCTCTGATAATCACTGGTTTTTATTTACAGTTAGGAGCTAGGGAAAATCAAACGATGTCCGAAACTAGAGGTTGGTATGGGTGGAGCTTGTACTGTTGTATCATTTTCAGGAGGTAGCCTATCTGGTTTAAGTCGATCAAGGAATATCTTATTGGGTTATCAACATGTTTGTGAAGGTCGAAGATTACTCCTGTGTTTACATAATTCCGTAATAATAAAGCAAGTCGCTCTGACATTTGGTATCTTCGTTATCTATGAAGCATTCAGCTAGAATCCTTATTATTGTAGTAATTCCGCTTGTGATATATTTAGTTCTTCTATCCAATTTTCTGTTTGCTAGCACATTATTGCGGTCTGAATCGTTCTATGTGAGCTTACAAATATTTGATGGTGGGTGGTACGGAGTGATGCGAGTTTATGTTTAAAGCGTAAGTACGATGTTAATTCTTCGAAAATTGTTGATTAAAACTGTCAGCCTTGATCGGGTGTCATGTTTTGTGGTGATTTCGTCTCTTTAAGTAGTTCCAGCTATATGAATCGCTGCGTCATCAATTTAGCTGCGGAACGGGGACGAAGATGTGAAGGACTGAGTCTCTGCAATGGTTGATTTCCGAAATCTTTGTGTAATAAAGAGTCTTACGATGTTAGTTAATAAATCACAGTAAAGTTTTCTAATATTCGCGGGGAGAGTAGAAAGTTTATAATGCAATGAGCTGGAGTCGCTTTGGTTTAATAGTGTTTGAAGTTCTTCGTCACATTGTTGGTCATCTGGCAACTCCTCTGTATTGAACGTTTCTACTTGAGTAATAAGTGACATAAGATCTGCAGTATATTTTCTTTTCGATTACCATAACGAATACCTGTGGGAATTTGCGATATAAACTTAAGATATCGGTCTTGACGCTCTGTAGCCTTCTCTAGTTTTCGGCTGAAAACAAATATCAATGATGTTTTACCCATATACATATGCCAGTTTCCATCGTCTAGAATGATCTAAAGTGCTGAACTACTAAATGGATTGTTGTCCGCTTCCGATTGTACGTATTATAAAGTGCTTGTAAAGTGTTATAAAGTGTTCGCGCATCGTTGGACTTCTTTGAAGGAAAAACTAAAGACAGTGACAATACTTGTACTGCGCCGCTCTCAATTAATAAGAATGAATCATTGCTAAGAAGCGTTACTTTTGTTAGCTGCGGATAGTTTTTAAATGCTTCCACCTGTGCTGGAAGTGGTTTAATGCTTTAGGCTGAGAGAAGGACATATTTTGTGGTCCAGAATAAACAGTTGGAGCTGACCAAAGAGATTATGTTGAAATAAGCGTTGAAACACGTTTTTTAAATGTTGTTTGTGTTCTTCTAACGATGCTAAACCTACACTTAAGTCATCCATATAGGCGACAACAAAGTCTGATCCACTCCTCGCAGACAAATTTTAGAAAAAATCGTTTTTCAGTGCAGAATCATGCAGTCTTGGAAGCACGGTTTAGGATAACGAATTATAGTATTAACATCGCTATCGCAGGGGTACCATGAGCCATCTGCTTTTCTAACCATATTTAAGACACTGTCCCATTATTACTAGATGATCTATAGATGCCCAGTTTAATTGAATTATCAAAGCCCATGTTAACTGCAGCCAATTCATCTAAATAATTCTGAGACTGCACGAGAACACTCATATCAACCGTAATGGAAATGCACTGTAAAAAAAAGCAATATTTTTAGAACACCTAATATATAACCTGTTCGATTTCAATGCTTCAAAAATGCGGTAATGTATTTCAAACTAAGCATAATAACACAAAATGAAGATTATTGATTTTTTAATGACTTTATATCATTTTGGACAATATATCATGTACAGTGCTATAAGCTTTACGTCACAGAATATATGATCTCGCCGAAGAGCAAACGGTACTTAAGGGTTAGGAGCAATCGTTATTTTTGGCTCATTAGGTTACAGAAAGATACCCCGTAAAACCTTTTATAATACTTTCTATCGTGATGTTACATCTCAATGAAAGTATATGAAAACAGTGTGTTACGATTAAAAAAAAAATAACTGGGAATACTTCAAAAAAAGTGAAACAAAAAAGTAAAAAGTGAAGCTCTGGAAGACCCATGAAAAACACAAGAAGATCTTGCAAAATTATTTAGAGTTCAGCAGGTAACCGTTTCCAAGTGTTTAATAGAAGCGAGAATATTTTATAAGTAACGAAATTAGATGGAAGGATATAAAAAAAATATTTCATATATTAGCAGCTGGCCTAAAGCAAATTAGGAAGAATTTCTTTTAAATCTTATTGTGGCTGAAGAAAATGAATACATGATGATAACACAGACGGAAGAAAATTGTGACTAATGTCCGGCTGTCAACGTTGCCAGTGAAGTGGAGTATGAACGATTCCATAATATATAGGATCAAGAATTCCTACCGTGTTACAAGCTTCTCAACGGGAGAGAAATCGTATGGAGATGTCGCCGACAACCACTGCTATAATTGAATCGAATATAAAGTGAAAAAGGTCGTAATATGCCAAAAGACATGACGGGGCCCACAATATAACTTGATCCAATATTATAAAAGAGGATTAGCAGAACATTAGAATTATGTGTTATCTTATGCTCACTACAAGTTTTTCCTTCTATTTAATGATTAGGTGGCTATTAGCCACTCAGCTATCGACCGATGAAAGAGAAAACCCAAAAGAAAGAAATCTCTTCAGAAGTAGCCTCGAAAGTTGGTCTGTTTTTGATATAAAATCAATAAGTCGCTGTATATTTTGACAGCATTAAAATTCTTTTGATAAACTTAAATTTTACAAAAATATTTTCAAATCTTAATAATGTAAAACATTATTAGATCAATTTTTCCATTTTCATTGACTGTCAGCGAATTAATGCAGCACTTAAATCAATTAAGCCATCATCTAAATTTGATATGGGATCACGGAAAAGAACGATTTTAAGATCTTATCATGATTATCCGAGTCATATTTATGTGCGGCAGAAATGCTTTACGTATCTCATTAGCGACTTATTAACCATAGCAAAATATCTCAAAGTCATGGCATACAACATATTATAATAAGATTAGGATATTTACGCATTACAAGGCGAAAATAATTAATTAAAGTTTTAAAACATATGTTATTTTTTCATCATGTTATTTTTTTTTTTGTTAAGTAATAAAGTATTTCGTTTCCAGAAAAAAGTCGAACCCTGGAAGCTTTACACCATGGTTACGGGCCTTTTGTCTGTAGATCTGATTATATTGACAGCCTGGCAAATTATTGATCCTTTGCAACGTATATTAGAGACTTTTCCTTTGGAGGATCCTATATCAACGACTGATGATATCAAAATACGTCCAGAGTTGGAACATTGTGAGAGTTCACAAAATTCCGTTTGGTTGGGTAAGTTATTTATAAGAATTACGAACACAATATATTAATAATATAAATGTCTTATTTATTTTTAAAATATATCTTTACTTTTTTTTCATTCTTTTCAGGCCTTGTCTATGGTTATAAAGGACTAATATTAGTGTTTGGCCTTTTTTTAGCTTATGAAACGCGCTCAATTAAAGTGAAACAAATTAATGATTCGCGTTACGTTGGCATGAGCATATACAATGTGGTAGTACTATGCTTAATTACAGCCCCAGTGGGTATGGTTATAGCGTCGCAACAGGACGCATCTTTCGTTTTCGTGGCGTTAGCTGTGATATTCTGTTGCTTTTTAAGCATGCTATTAATATTTGTGCCAAAGGTAAGGCATAATATTAAAAATGTGTTAATATGTAGCTTTTTAAATACGCTTTAAACTCTTTAATTAAATTTAATTAAGTAACTACAAGAATGAATGTTATATTAAGTTAAGCATTTCAAACCAAAGTTCGTAAATCCATTTCAACGTTCGCCTGCCCTTTATACGTACCGATTGTTTTTTTTTTCCCCTCTTTTTTTAGGTAGGGCGTCACGAATTTTTGGTGTTAAGAATTCTAAGAACTACGCCGGTACAGCTTGCCAACTATCCTATGTAGTGATAAATGACTCCTCTAGTTTTAGAATCAATAGGAACATAGACGATTCGTAATGCATTATCTCTTGAGTTAGCATAGTAATTACATTTTGTGCGATGGAAGGCGCGGATAGTTCTTCTATAGTGCTGTTATTTGCATATTTGACTATGCAATTAGCATATGGATGATAGATACGGGATCAGCAAGTTATGATTTGAAACCCGTGAAAACCGTTATCTTATGATATAAAACCAGAGGAAATTGTTTGAGAATATGAGCAACTAGAGCTTTTTTCAAAGTATTGTTTGGATATGTCTATTTTTTGTGGAACACAACACATTCATACAGAAATTGTTAAAACTTATTAGGAAAACAATGAACCCACGATTACGTTTCGTATTAGCAAGATGAAGTCCATATTTGATTAAATGTCTTCATAAAGAACGATCATTGCATCGGTGATCTAAAGAAAAGTCATCTGACGTTCTTAGATCGCTTACGGGTGCCGTTTATGGCCTGAAAATGTCATGAAAATTGCACTCACCATCAATGGGAAAGGCTACAGAAATAAAATTATTGATATGATGATTGATACGATATATTTTTTTAATAAATTGTTGCGACCCACTGTATACCTCGTGGCACCACCTATTTATTGCGGGAAAAGTTCAGCGACCATGTCGTCTCCAAAAATACGTATGTGAGCTTGTCATAAGAAGACGTGATACTACTTCATTGAACTTTTTACTTTCGAGGTATGCTGGAGAGTCAGCTTACTCCAATAAATCATTAACTCTTAGTGACCTTATCCACGGAAATAAAAGTAGATTCATACGAAAAGTGGGCCAAAATTACCCACAAAACTTAAGTCGCTCATATATATAAATTTATTTTTGAAGAAAAATGGGACGAATCGATACTTAAAGTAAAAAAAAAATATTGTTGGTATCTTTTATCATTTAGTTTTTACTACAATTTGAAAAAACGACAAACTCTTGTTGGATGACTCTATATAAGGGACTACATACGCGAAAGGGGTTTCCTATCGATTTTTTATTTCAAAAGTTTATGAAATTTTTAGAAAAAGTAATGACAATTTTTTTGTTTAGGTTATTGAGATAATACGTCATCCTAAGGATAAGGCTGAGTCAAAATATAATCCGGATTCGGGTATATCGAAAGAGGATGAAGAACGTTACCAAAAACTAGTAACAGAAAATGAAGAACTGGAACGACTGATAGCACAGGTAAATTATTTTATTAATCATTATATAGTGTAATAGATAATAAAGATCTCCAGAAGAGAAATGGGTACATAACTTAATTACTCTGGAGAAGTGCATCATAAACAACAATAGTTTTGTTTGATTCGTTGCGATATCCAAGTGCAACACAAAGAGGCTAAATGCCTATACATTTTCGATTTCATACAGCTGCCGCAATATATTTTATTAGCGGACCCAAAAAACATACTCGCACCGAAAAGTATCGACAATAAGTTATGCCGAAATATGCTAACCACTCACTATGCACAACTATTCAGTGGACACTATTTCTTCCGGTTAATAAATACGTCAAATAATTGATTTATGGGTCCGAAGAGCGAGCCATGAACAATATTTTAAATTTAGCCTTTTTTTATCACTTCATTGCAACGGGCGTTGTTTCCTTTTGTAGTATTTATTATTGATACTCATTATTTTACTTACATTATCTCTAATTCATTACGTACTCATTGAAATTCAAAGCTTTGCGTCGTTTAAGCCAAGTTCAATATGAACTCCTTTGATGTAATTCTAATTATAATCTATAGTTTAGCATTTGTAATGTTAATAACATAGTTTTTTGTGATAACCTGGTTAACTAAATAAGTACGATAACCTAAATATAGTAACCTTGATATATATTGAAATACAATAGGGTAAGCGCATTTAGATAATCTAGTTAAGAACTTCCAGCATTCATTCATAATTACTGTCCAACCATAAACAGATACATTCAAAAGTGCTTCTTTAATAACAAGAAACAACTAAAAGCTATCGAACTTTTAAAATAACTTTTAAGTATTAGTAGATTTTATAAAACCAGTCAGTCAAGTTTCATCACTACACCTTATTACATGATGAATTTGTTTAAAGAGAAGATATGCTATCTTTATACAGTACAAGTTATTTTCTCAAAGTGAGCGACATCTGAAGATTAGATGCTCAGCAGACTCGACAACATTGCAAACCTCACAAACATCACATGGTACAGCGCGAATCATTTTTAAATCATTTTTTTTATAGGTGTGAGCACACATGAGTCTACAAAGAATTTTGATTTCCCAGGAATTAAAAAAACCCACAGAAAAGGGGTTGAATTGAGATATGGGATGTGTTTTATAGAAAAGGCGATTGGATTTAACACGCGCAATCTCTTTAAATTTGTCATTCAGCTGTTACAAAATGTGATTGCGAATTGCCCGAATTGCTTCATTGAGAGTGTATTGCATGTATTGAGCGAGTGGAAGTCTGCAATCACTTATATCTGAAAGCCGTTAAAAAAATGATGTGCAGCATTATCGGAAGAATAAACAGGACGTACGTTCTGTAAAAAAAGATTATGACTTTGGCTTTAGACTGCACCCACACACACACACAAATATAACTTTTATAACTTATTTTAAGAAGTATAATTCGTTACGGTCTTGCAATAATGCACAGCAATATCTATTTTCTTAATATTATTATTATTGTTATTATTTTCATCGTTATTTTAAAACAAAACTCAATAAAATACACGTATGTTATTTTTAAATTATCTACAAAATATTTTACATAACTTTGGTATAAATATTGTCAAATACCAAGAAAGGCAACTCTGTTCAAGCGCTGTGGTCATATTTTTCTCTTTGTGAAAAAATTTTTGCAATTTATTCTTCTATTTAATTTCTTTATTGCGTTATACGTTTTTAAAAGTTTTCAAACTTATTAAAATTTATTGAACTTTTTCCGTCCGTGTTTTCCTTTAAATATATTAAAAACATCTGACATTTTATTCAGTAGTTTCCCAAACTTTTTCAAGTGAGTGGTTATTTCACAAACAATAAACAATAGACAACAATAAGGCATAATGGCCCCGGGGCCGCCAGAAAAAACTCGAATAGATTTCATATATTAGTTGACACATCCCCCCAAAGAAAAAAAAGTAAAAATTCAGATTTTCCGGTGTTGCCAATCAGTGATATAACTCCTATTGATAAAAAATATGTTGTTATTTCTTCAACCGATGCTAGAATAACAATTTCCCAAATTAGCCCTTTTGCTATAAAAAAAGCTCTAGATAGCATTACAACATACATCGACTCCATCTCGATTCTACGCGATGGGAATTTACTGGTCCTCGCTGAGAACCCCCCCGAAAAGCTCATAAAGGCCAAATCTTTAGCTAATCTATGTGCTATTTTAGCTAAACTACATGAGAAACTTAACTCGGTTCGAGGCGTAATTTATGCCCCTTGCTTAAAGCATGTGCCGGAAGATGAAATTGTCCGCGAAATGGACAATCAAGGAGTGACTGAAGTATATAAATTCACCAAACTGAATGATGACGGAAAAACACGTTCTCCTACAGGAAGGATTATTTTAACTTTTGATCGCTATCGATTACCGCGAACAGTTGATGTGGCGTGGTATAAATGTAAAGTAGAACTGTACATCCCAAGTCCTATGAGGTGTAAAAATTGCCAACGCCTGGGTCATACGGCAAAAAGGTGCACTAGTGCTGCATCTTGTGCTAACTGTGGTCATCCTCCATATACTGAAAGCTGTACCCGTAGTTTCTGTATAAATTGCAATGATCAACACTCAGCGTTAGACAAACAATGCCCACGTTTTGCACAGATGCGTGAAATACTAAAAATCAAAACAGAAAATTACTGTAGCATGGGCGAAGCGCGACGCACATACCGGGAAAGAAATCCATCTGTAGCCCATGGAATTGGAAAAAGTAACACCTACGCTGCTGTTGCCTCGCAAATCGAGCCTAGTAAGACTTCAACTCCAACTGCTTCCAATGAAAAACCTGTTCCACCATTAACCAAAAATTATATTGCGAAACCAGTTACATCACCCGCCAAAGATAATATTGAAAAAACCACATTTGCTAAAATCTAATATACCAAATTCTCCAGAATCTCCAGCTCTCAACTTTACTCAACAAATCACAAGTGGTAATGAATCCATTCTTTCATCCATTAATCAACCTTCAATTTCAAATTATTCACGTGCGTTAACTCGTTGCGCTTTAAATGTACCAAATCACCTAAGTACAGATTATTCTGCTGGTAAGAATAAATCATTCACGAAAAATTCCTATAGCGACCTTCTCGGCGGAGACGCTGACATGTCAACTTAACCCTCCCTCCTCTCTGCTTACATGTCATTACAATTAAATAAAGTTTTTAAAATTCTACAATGGAACATTAAGGGACTTATTAATAATTTTGATGAACTCCGTACACTCATAAGTGATTTTAATCCAACCTTTTTATCGCTTCAAGAAACCCATTGTAGAAGCTCTTTTAATTCTATTCCACCCAAATCATATACTGGATACTTCACAAATGCTGATCAAAATTCATATTCCAAACAAGGAGTAGGTGTTTTTATAAAATCAAGTATACCTCACAAACGCATAAATTTAAGCTCAAATATACAAGCCGTAGCGATACAAATAATGTTCAATATAAAATTTACAGTGCTTTCGCTCTATATTCCACCTTCGCAATCGTTTTCTCAGCAAGAACTCTACAATTTATTCTCTGTACTTTCCCCCCCATTAATTATATGCGGCGATTTCAACAGCTGGAATACCATCTGGGGCTCAACAGTGAACAACACTCGCGGTACTGTTTTAGAAAAGGCGTTTTTTCAAAGCAACCTTTGCGTTTTAAATGATAGAAAACCAACGCACTTCTCAACTCATCATACTTTTTCACATATTGATTTAACATGTTGCTCTCCATCACTTCTTCCTTTGGTGTCCTGGTCTATTTCTGATGATCTACATAATAGTGATCACTTTCCAATCATAATCGATCTTAAACTTTCAACGTCCTCTGCTACTCCAGCAAAACAGGCCAAATTCCTCCTAGATAAAGCGGATTGGATCAATTACTCCAAACAGGTGGAGTCATTTTTGAACTCAAAGCCATTTAACGGAAACTGCAACCATGATGCTA
>NW_023998646.1:534273-534520 GCF_014805625.2 Glossina fuscipes
TTGGTGGAACAACACGCTTTCGTTTTTGAGGAAAAATAAAATGGATCTATGGCACCGCTTTAAGAGATGTCCTGATCAGAATCACTTGTTATTATACAAAAAGGCCAATGCTCTATTCAGGAAGGAATTACGGAAATCAAAGGCACTTAGTTTCGAACTTTTCTCGAGACGAATTCACAGAAATACATCAATGAAAGTTGTCTGGAACAAAATCAACAGACTTAATGGGACTTCAAACCTGAACGAA
>NW_023998646.1:534620-645102 GCF_014805625.2 Glossina fuscipes
TTATATGCGGCGATTTCAACAGCTGGAATACCATCTGGGGCTCAACAGTGAACAACACTCGCGGTACTGTTTTAGAAAAGGCCTTTTTTCAAAGCAACCTTTGCGTTTTAAATGATGGAACACCAACGCACTTCTCAACTCATCATACTTTTTCACATATTGATTTAACATGTTGCTCTCCCTCACTTCTTCCTTTGGTTTCCTGGTCTATTTCTGATGATCTACATAATAGTGATCACTTTCCAATCATAATCGATCTTAAACTTTCAACGTCCTCTGCTACTCCAGCAAAACAGACCAAATTCCTCCTAGATAAAGCGGATTGGATCAATTACTCCAAACAGGTAGAGTCATTTTTGAATTCAAATCCATTTAACGGGAACTGCAACCATGATGCGGCTATTATGTCCAAAGCGATTCGCACGGCTGCTTATCTGGAACAAAATCAACAGACTTAATGGGACTTCAAACCTGAACGAAATTTCTGCCATCTGCACTCCCAATGGAACTGGAACTGACGCAGATGAGATTTCTAATTACTTTGGAAAAGTGTGGTGCGAATAATCCTCTGACAGCAACTTCTCCAGTGCTTTCATTGAAAATAAAAGGACTCCAATATCTCCTTCAAATAATATCGATAGATGTGCCATGTTCCTGGAAAATTGCGTATCTACCTCAGAACTTGGAAGTTGTCTCTCCAATTTGAAGGGGAAGACACCTGGTCTAGACCGCATCTCATACCAAATGATCAGTGCTATGTCTAAGTCTAGTAAAAAGAAATTACTGGAGCTTTATAATACGGTATTTATGACTGGCCATATACCCTTCATGTGGAAACTGGCAACCGTTGTTCCAATTCCAAAGTCAAAAAATGTCTCCATCGCATCAGATTATCGCCCAATTTCTCCTTTATCGTGCCTCTCTAAGGTATTAGAGAAGATTATGGCATCTAGATTATCTTGGTTTCTTGAGGCCAACAACCTGATAACAAAGTGACAAGTTGGTTTCAAGCGGGGTAGAGGGTGCATCGACGCTCTGTTACATATTGATTATTTCACAAGCAAAGCATTTTCCGAACGAAATCACGTAACAATTTTCTCAATTGATTTCGTAAAAGCACTTGACAGAGTTGGTCTTCATGTTATCTTAAGACTCTTGAAATCATGGAATGTTGGACCCAAATTCTTCAACTACATCAAATCATTCATGTCGCATCGGCGGTTCAAAGTTAGAATCAACAATCATCTTTCTGATTCCTTTCCGGTAAAGAATGGCATTCCGCATTCTCTGTCATGCTTTTCCAGATCGCTTTCAACGAAATTAGCAAAATTCTTTGCCGTGTACCAAGAGTGGAACATTGTCTCTACGCGGACGATGTATACATTTTTACAAAAGAAAAAGACAACACGAAAGCAATCAACATCCTCGAATCTGTTGCATGTGAGATCTCCACATGGGCAAACTCGTCAGGAGCTATAATCTCTATACAAAAATCAAAAAAAATGCACATTTGTCGAAAACAAGTGTGCGATGCAGGAAATCTACTGATGCATATTAACGACTTACCAGTACTAAATGTGCAGACGCTCCATGTTCTCGGGCTAACGTTTTCCAACAATTATCGTTGGAAAGCACACTGTCTTCGGTTAAAAAACTCCCTTTTAACAAGGGTAAATTTCATACAGTACGTTGCTTGGAGAAGCCATGCGCATATTAACACTATTGCTTATCTTACCCAAATACTTGTGTTAAGCAAGATTGACTATGCTTTGATAATTTATGGGAATAGCTGCAAATATAATATCAACATCCTTAAACCGGTCTATCACCAAGCCGTTAGAGCAAGTTGTTATGCTTTTCGGACGACGCCCATAAATAATATTATAATTGAAACTGGTCTCCCAACTTTAGAAAATAGACTGTAAGAGTTAAAAGCTAAAATATTCCCTAAGCATCTTAATTCAAACAAATCCATTCTCGATGATGACGTAAGAAAGATTATTATTGCGAAGAAAATTCCAAAGTCACCATCGGCAATTGACTATTGTTTGTGCATCGCAAAGGAATTGAACATTCCCTTAAAAATTTCCCTCTCTTTTGGTGTTAAACCTCCCTGGATTTTGAAAGACTGCTTTTTTGACATCTCACTGTCTACGCACAAGAAAGAAGATACTCCAAATTACGTCTTCAGGGATCTAATAGCTGAAAAAACCCAATTATTGGACAGTATTGGTTGGAATCTTTTGTACACAGACGGCTCAAAATCTCCTGGTCTGCCTCCTTATTGTGCGGTGGTAGATGCTGCAGGACGGGTTCTTCTCAACCACATATTTCACGAAAGTACTTCAACTTTCATAACCGAAGCCAGAGCTATCCTTCACGCTGCCAACCTTGCCCATAAAAACAAACTCAAAACGGTCATTGTTACCGACAGTTTGTCTGTATCACAAGCTACTCGGAACCCTTCGACTTCGAGATGGAGCACCATCAACAAATTAATGAATATAATTACTACACCCGACGGAAAAATTAAAATGTTATGGGTACCAAGTCACATCGGTTTACTGGAAAATGAGCAGGCTGATCGAGCGGCAAAGTATGCGGCTTCTGCTCCTCTAATTATGGATGATGTCATGGAAAAGTTGGATCTTCAAAGATTCAATGGAAGAAAAGTTAAAGAGAAAATTGCAGAAGGAAATTTACAATACCATCATCAACACTACTCTTGCATTAACCCTCAATTAACTCCACCTCTATATCCAACAAATGTTGAGAAAACCAAGATCCAAACATTCTCGAGAATTCGCCTTGGTCATACAATTGCAACTCACCAATGGATCCTGGAGAAGTCTTCTTCCCCAAACTGCTGTTGTGGACACTCTCTTACTATAAAGCACATTCTCTGCGACTGCCTCAACTTTTCCTTGGCTAGAAGTATTGCATTTGGAACGATTAACCCTTTGAACATTCTACGATCAGCTTCAGAACAGAATATCAATTCTATACATTACTTTATTAACACTACTAAGCTCATTATCTAATGTACATTTTATTATTTTTTTTTTTTAATTAGAGCCGATAGCCTGTGTTACTAGTGCTCAATGTCTTTTTTTAATTAATTTCATTAGTCTAAAATTATAAGAATAATAATAATTGTCAAATACATATTACATACATAAACATTGTCATGTACAAATATATATCTTTGAATATTTACAAGAGCAATGATTTTTTTTCTTATTTTGCCTACTTCTCGTCAATCTCTCTCGCATTCGCACTTACGAAAACTGAATTCTGGTCTACTATTAGCCCTTGACGGGGCACTCGACTATGATACAATTTTTATTTACACATCGTATAAGCGTACTAACGATATAACTACTTATATATAAATGAATACGTATACATATGTATGTACATATATATATATATATATATATATATATATATATATCTTTATATAAAAATAAAAATTTTTGGTCTTCTTTTCTTAACCCTTAGTTTTAAAATTGTTATTAGGTCGGTTTGGACTAGGGGCAAGAACGAGTTAAATGATAGATTTTTATTATCATTCTAAGTGTCTATATGTAAGTATTTTCATTTTGAAATGCAAAAATAAATGTATAATTAATTTTATATGTATATACATATATATCACGTATATATACGTATGCATACAAATACGAATATATATATATATACATATATGTATATAAGTATGTCTGAAAACTTACAGTATAGTAAATTGTTACTACCCACCAAAAACATGAGCTGAAATTAAATAAATAAAGGGATAAAGTTGAGATATAACTGAAATTTCAATTGTTATAATATTTTTGCATTTAAATATGAAAGTTTCAGCGATTTCTCTAAAAAGTATTGCGAAGGAGATTTAAAGGTGCACGCACCACAGACGAATAAATTTTCTCCAATATGAACAATTGAGAAGACCACACAATTCTGTGTTTCTATATATAAACTTATATATATACATACATATATATACATGTAAATAAAAGTATAAACGAGTAAACTAAGGCTTATGTCTGCAGATGATAGATAATTTAAGCAGCTTCAGTAGTTATATATGAAAATTTTCAAATATACAGCTTAGCGCGGTAAATCGACGACTGGCAAAGTTGGAAGCTTTGACTGATTAGAAAGGGACATAAATATGTGAAAAACTTGTAGTAGGCTGCAGCTTACCATTAAACACCCTACGATATGGTATGGGAAGTGGTGGAAAAAGTCTTCCGATTTAAACGACGTTCGACCTTGGACCAAAACGCATCAGTATGCCAAACTTTGTCAAAATATTAAAAATATTGCGCCCTATAGAATAAACACAGGCGAAAATGAGCTCAGAACAATTTCTGAATCGAGTGGTTTAATAAAAGATGGATCCTTCTTAAATCTTCCGCAAAACCTAGTATATCCTCGCACCATAAGTCATAAGAAGAAAAAAGGTAATAACCACCCAATAAATGTAAGCAGTGATGTGCAGGTGATGAAGTAGTGATATTGTAGATATTTATGATAAAAATATGTCAGAATTTTAGGTGATTACAACGATATGCTAGCTTTACTGATTAAAGCAAGTTAGTTACTTGAGATTAGCATATTTTAAAAGAGGTAAATGACCTTCTGACATTTGCAAATCGTCGACAGTTAAGGACAAAGTGTTTGACTCGCTCTTTTCTTCTTCTTCTTTGATTGAGGTTCAACAACTAAGAATTTTTATTTACTTTTGGTTTGTTGAGTAGATAGCCAATAGATTTGTGTCTTATATGTCCAGATAATAAACTGCCGTAATTTTGGTCACAAATATGTATAAAACGCGGCAATAATAACTGGAGCCGGTATGTTAAATTTAATTGTTTGTATGTGTGTAATTGTGCTGGTTGAATTGTTGAAAGTCAAACGGTGTTGTAAACTTTGGCTGAAAACGAAAATAAATGCTATAGTAATAGAAAATAATTAAACACAAAAAAAAAAGAAAAAAGAAGAAAACGATAAATTGACTTTCCCCGCGATGGCGCACATTTTTTTGCTGCAAAGAGATCGAGGAGACCATCATATAACTTGAAGAAGCTAAAAGAATCTCTAATGGCATGAAGACTGTGAGCGACTTAGCTGAACCAAACTTGAATCTAAAGAAAAGAAGAAAAACAGGAACTTCTGTGTGCCTACAATTAGAGAAATAGTAGTAGAGTAGAATTAAAAGAGATTTTAAACATGTTGATTTTTGTGTGATTGGCGAATATTTGAATGAAGTAGTCCAATTTTCGACAAAAAAAAGCAAAATATTATTAATAGATAAGATTTAAGTCTCTCGAAATTCACCCGCGTATTGAGGTTTAAAATGTTATTTCAAGGACATTGTTCAAAATACGATCGCAGGAGAATTATAGTGCTTTTGTCCTTTAAACCCCGAAGCATCCGCATAGTGCGATACAACTATAACCGAAAAATCAAATTCTCGAACCGCTTAAAATTTTGTTATGACACACATCTTTCTACATCATTCTTGATTGTTTAAAGGATCGAAACCAATAAACAAATTCTAAATTTCCAAGAATCTACAGCCATGTTACCCTTCAAAGCAATGCCAGTTCTGATGAGAATGGATATGCAAATTATCTTTGGTTGCGCCGCTCTTGAAGTCTAGATCTTATAATTATCATACTAATTATATTCAAGATCAAGTCCATGAAAATTAGTGACAGCCACAAATTAAAACTAAAAATATACATGAAAGCTTAGAATTCCCAAAAAAAACTGGTGTATTCACAAACATTGAAGTTCTTAAAACGATTTCTATTGCTAAACTTTTACGGAAGCGATCAACTGACACGTCCACAAGCAAAAAGATATTTTTTTTAATACATACGAATATCGAAATCCATTGTAAGGCTTACGTGCGTGACTTGTACACGTTTTATTCTTACAGTGAAAATTGTTATATAGAGAGCAATAGGCACCAATGTCGGGTGGTCCTGATCTGAATTAAATAATTAAAACCAACGAATATTTGGATCCTTTGTATAAAACTAGTTAATTGATTAATTATTGTCTTTCTTTAATAAATAAAATGATTCTCAAAAGTACGCGATGCATGCCCATTTTCCATCCTTTCTATTTTCTCCTTTTTCTAAGCTTTATTTCAGTAATAATAAAGTAAACAGTATCCGTACATTTGCACTTTCGGGTAGAAGAAGTAGTCCATATTATAAAGTAGTAGAAAGAAGATCACAAAATACATTCCATTTGAGCAGCTGCATAAGAAGCGCAAAGGCAAGAGCCATAAAGAATGATATAAATTTATTATGAAATATGTGCGAATACATAACGGTTATGAGATAATTCTCTTTGGAATGATGAACAATTTTTGTCCACATATAAATAGTCTTCATAAATATATATGATTTCTTTTCGTTTTGTTGAAACGCCATCCATTATGCTTATAAAATGGCAAATTTTTGAAGAAAAATATGTTGACTTACAATAAAGTATAGATATAGATCACGGAAAGGTTTAGTACCGTTTTTCCACCATTATTCCAAAACATTGTTCTTATATTTGGTGTGCGGTGCGTGTGTATGAAAAACTTTTTAACCAAATGCTCTCAATCTTTGCCAAGTCATTAGAGATGGACGTCTTCGTCGCTGTATTGCTAGTTAGGTCGAGTCAAGCTGCACGATTTCTGGCCAATCCTACGCCTAGTCAATAGTTAAGAAGTCCGACTATTAAATCAGCATACCCGGGTTCAACCCTCAATGCGACAGAATATATTTTAATTGCAGTCGATGTGCGGTCGGTGAGAGCACAACACCGAGCGCACAGCTCCCAGTATTGCTACCATGTACTTTCTCTAGCTATGATTTTCTGATCATTACCTTGTTACATGTATACGGCACACACCTTTAGTGACTAATCATTAAAAAAACTGCATTGTTTTACATTACATCGATTTAGACACCGTTTGTTAAGCTTCATCCATCTAGAGCGATTCTATTTTGTCTTAGGAGCAATTTGAAGATGAGAAACGTATCCATTGAATTTTTCATTGTTAGTTTACGTGCTACCTGAATGTTGAGCACTCTGTCATATCCGGCCTTAATGATCGAAGGGGTTCAGAACCGAAATGGTTCGGAAGACCGAAATAAATGTTTTAACTTTCTGAAGTCCGAACGATTGATGGGTTATAGTCTTCAACTTCAAAATGTGAACAAAACCGAGCAGATCATTTACGGACTGTTAATTTTGTTAATAAATTTTCACTATCTCCTTGGTGCCTCGGTGGATTTGATGTCGTCTTTTTATGCCTGCCACCACAATCTGTCATAAACTTTGCAACATCCAAAATGAAATTCCGGAGATGTTCTATAAAGTAAAGGTTAACAAACATCTGTAAAGTTAAAGTTAGAAATAACATTAGAATTTCTCGCAAGCAGGTTGGTAATGAAAATGGTTCCAATTAGTAAAGAACACACTTTTAGTATAACATAGGCTGAGAACAACATTGTCTTCAGAAGCAAACAAATTGAGTTTCCTCTCCGCTACTCATGAATTACAAAAAACGTAACGAAAGAAACTCCCGCGCCTGCAAAAGGATGGAAACATTCGCCTACACAATATTATACAGTATCGAAATGTTTTCTTTTTGAGTTTTTTAAAGCAATTTCAATCATAGACGGATATAATTTTGTTTGCAATTATCGTTGTTGACATACGCTATGATATGCCTACATAGATGTAATGTGACCGGAGCTAAGACACTTTAAAATGAAATATTGCGGAAAACATCACGACCTTTTTTCCTGACGCAATACTTTAAAATGTTTGAGATTCATCCCTGGAATAAGAAGAATGAAAAATTTAAATACGAGGTGTACGACCAAAATAGGGCATTTTTCTTGACTACCCTTTACTAGTTTCTATGCTGCACTTTCGTCGTACTTTTTTCTATTTTTATAAGGGAAGCAATAATAAAAAACAAAAAAATAACTACAAAAAAGCTGTGCCACATCATTTCACAAAGACCCTCTTTTTCATTACTTTTGAAGCTGTGTCATCCCCTTCGTTGTGGTGCATTTTATGCTCCAATATGTGAAAGTATGGAGTACAGTGAAGCAAATTATCCAAATTTGTCACTAAAATTGATGCTCCGATTGTGACGCCAGCTACGCTACATAATCTTATAGATATCCGAAGCAATAAGGTAAGGCGATAATATCGTAAAGAAAATCTGCATATCTTTTCTTGAAATCTTGTCGTATTTCAAATTTCAATGCTTGTAACTTCTCTCCTTAGTCGTAGACATTTCCTCCTTGCTTCTTTAGCTTGCAAAAAAACTTCCTAAGGGGTTAATTTATAATACAAAACGTCAAGTCATACGTATCGAATGTGCACACTAACTTCTTACTACTTTACTTAGTACTGTTGCTTTTGGTAAAGATATAGCAAGATGGTGCGAATTTATGCAGCACCCAGAAGGACTTGGTATAGATCCACCTTTTTGTAATAATCGATTTAGAATCATGCCCTAAATATGTTTAAAAAAACGCAATTTCGGAAGCGCTTTAATAAAACTTATCTATTCTGATTTTTGATACAGTGACGCTATGGAAAACGGATTGGTTGACACGCTTTCACGATTACTGCACGTGTAACGTCCTATTTTGAAAATTCGTCTTTTTGAATGTCTACTAAAAGTCCATAAATAGTAATATGTCAGCTTACCAACCGGATGTAGAATATTTCATTCAGTTGTCACTACTTTTTTAAACGTAGCTCAAAACCATTTTTATACAAGAGATAAACTCATATTTGTTGATGAGATCTAATGGCAGTGAATCCAATTTTTAGTGCTTTTTGACGAAAATTTGTTCGAAATGTTTTTCTGATATACACATCTAATGGGCTAATTTTGCGTTATATAATTTTTCGGATCTGGTCCCATATAAGATAAAAACTAAGGTTTCATTTTTTCGTAATTGATGTTTCGTGACGAAACTAAATGAAGTATGTTAAGTTTTCCGACAAAAAATGGACTTTATTAAATTGGAGGCACATCTCATGAAAAGTTTTCCTCCAGATGTTAACAAGATGTAGTTTTTGGTTTCTTATGAAAAGATGTGAAGAAATGCATTAGACGAAATGCAGGATACTTAATGATCAGCCCTGCTCCATTGTGAAATTTAAGCTTGATTCCATTATTATTATCTGATTATTATTACAATTGTTAATTCAATTAAAAGTATTGTTTCCGATGAGAACTGCTCTGCTTGACTACCATCGAATTTAGAAGATGAAAATTAATTGAGGAAATTTGTTCATCTAATTTACGACTCTACTGATCAACTTTTTTATGACATTAACTATTTTCAGAAAGAGGAAAAAATCCGTTTGCTTCGTCAACGTGTAGCGGAACGTGAGTCGCAAATGAAAGCGTCGGAAGCAAATGGTTCAGGTATTAATGCTGTTGGACCAAGTTCGGGTCATACCGTAGCCACGGCAACAACAACAATGTCCTATAATACACCCGCCGCCATCACAACAGCCATAACACAAGGTAAGCGAATCTGGATTGGACCAAACGAAGTTGGAAAACTTTGAGTATTTTTGAATATTTTACAAATCTTGTCTATTTTTTACTACTAACTGTAATATTTAAAGATAATTATACAAACCTTGAGCTCATTTGGATACTTTTAAGACGAAGCTTACACGCAAACACACTACATGTTATAAACGGGACCTCTTACCCACAGACAGTCGAACCTACGCTCAAAATAGCGTTAACAGTGTGGTTAGGTATTGATGCAATGTAAATGTATAGAATGTCCAAGAGCAACGCTTCACGCATATCATCGCAATGAAACTACATTTTATGACCACAATATTCCAATTAAAGTGATTGAGTCGATGACATGTACGCATACACGGAGACACACTTGTTGTAACTAGTGGTTATTTTAAATTATCACAGCTGTGTTGCGTTAACTCTCATAAAACGCGTCGGCAATCAATCACATTTGGCGAACGCATTAGAGCGCATTTGAATTTTCCATTAATTTTACATTATTAATTGGTAATCAAAAAATAATAGCCTTCAAAAATGAGGTGACACAAAAGTAAAAACAAATAAGAGCAAGAAGACGCGCCGCGTAAAAATCATCTTTCAAAAATTGATACTATTCTATTTAATCAAGAGCTTCTAAAAAAAAAAAAATTGTAAAACATTCAGTCCCATATGCGGTAACAACCTGTGCGGTCACTACGTATTTGGGTGAAATATACCCATTTGGGGCAAGTATTTCCATCAAAAGCCAAACACCTGCATTGGGTCTCGAAAAGCGAAGTATCATTTAGAAAAATGCTTACAAAAAGAAAACAGCCGAAAAATAAACCATTTGTTATGTCTTACATTCATTAATTAGTTTCCCGATGGATCCATGGATGGGTGGCGAAACTAATTTTTAACGGAATCATTACGCGGACAGAGGGAGAGAGAGAGAAGGACAAAAATTTTCCCGTTTGGAAGAATAAAAAGCTAAATTCATAGCCACCTTTTGAACACTTATAGATTATCGTTTTGCGTCCAATTAACACCGAATAAAGTGGCACAGTGCCGTACTTTTACGAAAACGCCCACGATTAAATCGTTGCAGTAAGTGTTATGAAATAATGCGACGTTTGTAATATTTTCATCCCGTACATAGTTAAGTTGAATTTAAAACGTCAGCGCAGCGAATATAACATAACCGTAGAGTATCAAGTTTGCGAAGTGGAGACCTCTTATGCACCATTTTCGACCCAGAAAGCAAGCTGGCCTCAAAGCTTAGATTCATTTTGTGATGAATTGTCTGCAAATAAAGCGCAAGACAAAAAAAATAGGTAGATATATATATGCATATATATCTGGACAGTGCAGCGAATTTGGGCCATATATTATAGATTTATTGCCAAGTCATCAGAAGTTTCTGATTTCGAACGCGTCTTTGCAAGCGGAGACAGAGTAGTATTTAAAAATATTATTATTTTGGTGCTTGAGTTTCAATTTTATTTTTAGTGTTTTCTAGCAATACCACCATTCATGAGTATTTATTCAGAAAGAGCTAAAAGGTGACCTTCGCCTCTTTTTAACCAGCGCCGAAGGATGAATGGTATATTCGTCTATGCAAAACATTTGCGATACCCAGAGGAAGCTCTAGAGATTCAACAACATATATGTATGCATGCTCGGCATCACGTCCTGAATCGATTTCCGCTTGTCCGCCTGTATATTGTCTGTTGTAAACGTTCACTTGGCCACAAAAATGAAGCTATTGATTTCAAATTTAGCCAAAGCGCACGCATACGATGCTATGCAAACTGGAAACAGCCGTCTTTTTCAAAAGGCATTAAATATTGGTTTTTTGCTTATTATTCATAAATCTACAAAAATTTGAACGTATATATTATCGGCGATGCTGTAGTAACTGTACAGAAATGAAAAAATAGACCACGCCTGCGAATATCATAATACGTCACGATTTCAATTTTTTGCCAAACGTCCAAAACCAAGCTCCCTTAAGGAATATATATGTTTGACCGATAATAAATACACCTAAGCATATCCACCTGTTCGTCTGTTAATCTGGTCAACTGTGAAGCATGTGTGATAAACATTCTTAAGTGTTTACGCAGAAGAAGGACGGCATCGGTATCCAGTCAACTGAAAAAATACTAGAAAACCACTGAGCAAGAAATATTCAGCGTAATTTGTGTTTGTGAGCTTATAAGTTCAAATGTGAAGGTTGTTGGCAAAGTTTTTTTTTAAATCGAGACCGCGCTATACTGAGTTACCCCACAAAATACAAGAGCGATTTCCTTTGTATTCTAAACAAAAACCCGAGATCGAATAACTCAAAATGTTAGAAATAAAAGGAAGGCCGAGTCTTGTGTGCCGAATGCAAAAGTATAAAGTAATGAAAGAAATTTAAAAGGCCGAATTGTGTTGGTTTTGACCTTCAACGAGCGGCGATGAGAATTCGCAAAATCTCACACAGAGAGTAATCTTCGTTGTGCGAAAGTTTGTTGCCAAAAACCCAAAAGAGCAGTCGCGGACCTCATTGGTTTTTGGTTCGTTTATACATTCAAGCCAATTGGCATTATAAAATAATATACTAAGTGAATTTAACAAAAAATTTATGAACACTGTGTGTGTCAACCATTCGCAAAGTTGTATAGAAAAGAATGGGACAACCTTCGTCTGAGGACGGTAAATGGGTTAATGAACGGGTTTTTTTCTTGAACACTTCCAGATTCAATTCCTATCAGCAATGTTATGCTAACAATGCTTCACGAGGCTCAGGTGAAATATGTATACAACAAAATTTTTTTCAAGCATTTTCCACCTCTATCTTTGCAGATACTCACGATCATCATACATGAAAAAACTTGTCAATTTCTTTTTCGTGATAGGTAAAATTTTAACTAAGATAAATTTAAAAAAGGAAAACCAAAAATTTTATTAGTTCAAAATTCATTGTATATATGAGTATAAAGGTTAAGTTAAATAGAATTTAATAAGTTGCAAATCATAAGAGTAGTCAAATGAAATAAGAAATGAAAACGAACTAATATTTAAGAAAACTTTTCCTCAAACTGAAAATTGAAACAAAAAAGAAAAATTACTCTAAATTATCTTCATTAATTTCAAGGCTGTTTTTTCAATGTCCGGTTAGTGTTCGTTTTTCAAAATTAACGATCCTTGAATCTAATAACCAACAGTCAAAAAGAATATGTAATTGTTTTCTCCAAATCACCTTTTTAATACAACAATTCAAAATTCTAAAAAAAGATTTTTTATTTATCTATTCACTTCATAATGATGTATATAATAGTTTGGACATTTTAACTGTGCACTCATAACATGCATACTTGCACAAATGTGCTTGTAGTCGTAATTAAAATTTAATTATTTAATAAAAAATTCTATAAATAGTTAAAGTTTGCAAAACGAAAAAAAAAGAACAAAACAAAAGCTAATGTCCAACAATGTATAGACATACGTACAAATATACAAAACTTAATTATTAAACTAGTTTAAATTATTAACCTAGACAGGTATTTAACTCTATTTGAGGTTAGTATATAATTTGTAAAAATTAGTTCAATTTATTAGATAAAACAATTTAGAAAAGTTAGGAAAGAATGCGTATAAAAACCATAAAACGCAATTAATAAACGCTATCTTGTTACATGAATCGATTAGTATTCAATCCAAATTTTAGCGGCAATACGCAAAGGTGTGATATGATCACTTACATTAGTACCCACTATTAAACGATATATGTATTTAGATACATACTGATATTAGGTTAGAAGAGTTGTCGTAACATTCTAAAGATGGTAAAGCAGAATTTTCTTAAACCAGAGCCCTTTTTGCACTGTTGCATTCCTATTCTCCTCACGGTATGTGTTATTATCGTCAGAAATCACAATTTTTTTGCACGACAACACTCGCTTTAATTACTCGATGCGCGTGAAAGCAATTTATCCCACTTTTTCTAAAATTCACTCTCTAATGGATACTTATTAACTTACCATGAAAAATGTTGATAAGATTCTGCCTTTGTAAAAATCCTCAAAGCTTCTATTTTTGTAAAGAAGCCGCAGTCTATCGCTAGCAATAAACTTGCCGAACACCCATTGCACGTTATAGTTGTGGAAGTGTAAATAGTATGTTCCGATGGATGAACTAATGTTTTTTCGAATTTTAATATCTTTAACGCAGAGCCAAGAAATTTAATATAGCATTCAATTCGAAATTTCTCTGTCTAATAGATATGGATTGCTAGTAGCATGAACTGCAAAGCATCGATCAGTCGACGGCAGAAGCTTCGTATAAACCCAATGCAATAGCAAGTTCCTAATTATACCAACATTGAATTGAGTAATAGCGTCAATAAAATTAATCCTAACTTGCTTATCTTCACCCAATTTACTGACCTTTCCATATAAATAAAACTTTGGTCCTGTTCCTTTTATATGTATATCTAAATTATATATTAAACAACAAGTCAAGAAAGTCGAAAAAGTTAAAACTTTATAAAGGACGCACCTTTTTCACAGGCCAAGAGTTATGGCAGACATCTTAAAGAAGTCAAAAAACGATGTATTCGCTAGTTTGTATGAAAACGTTGGCATGGGAACGCTGATTTCATGTGTTCACCGAGTTTACCCGCAATACAACGAAATCTAGTGTTGTCGTAAGTCGGCAAAATTGCATAAATTTAAATTTGAACTTCTACCCGAAAAAGCGAACTCTCCAGATCAGGCTCTCAGCTACCATTTTCTGTTTACAAATCTCTTACAATTGGTCCTGAAAAAACGTGCATCTTACGTCCTGTAAAAATTATAACGTTGACAATCTTTGAAATGATTATGAACCTCTTGAAATCATTCTTATGTTGATAAAATCGAATTTTGCAAAAATTCTTATGAAATAAGACGGCGTGAAAGGATTTCCGTATTTTATTGCGTGGAAGTAACGTTACTTGTCAAGTCAAGGCAAACATAGAGAATCAGTCATATGGGGTCTTATTAGTTACGTCTACCTCTCGTAGGATATGTAGAGGACTGCCTTCGAAACACTCGTATCATTTAGATGCGAAATGCAGAGTGAACAAATTTTTTATTGACTGATGTGCTTTTTGACTTTTCATAAATATTCCAATTAATTCTAAAATATTTAGAAATATAGTTCGGACTTCCTAATTGTTTCTGTGTTTTAAAAACCTTTTAGTAATTGTTATTTTAAGAAACTCTAAAAAGGCGCCTTCTCTAGTTTAATTTATGGAATTCAACCCAGACGTTGTACTGTAATTTTCTTTACTTCTGATTGTAGTAACACAAACGAGAAACGGGTGAATGCTGCATATGGCAAATAAAAGTCCTTATTTCATATTCATCAAGAATACGCGTACTTTACAGGATATATTGATTTTGTATCTGGGTAGTTTTCATAAGTGAAATGTCATCTTTATTTTACTCTTCTCGCGTATGAAGCTAATGGGACGTCATTCATGTGCGTCACTAAGTTCGACGTAATTAATAAAAATGCGGTCATAGAATGAGATGGCGATAGTGATAAGCTATATGATTTGTTTTTATTTTAACCCGTTTATTACAAGCACACTTTAATTAATTTATTTGTTTACCTTTCATTAATTAATAGGTTGTTTCTTTTATTTCCATTGGGATAATAGTTTTGATGAATTTGAATGAATATTCTCGGAGAGTTGTTCAATGACTTTCATGTTAGTAGGAATTAATTAACATCTTTACAACATTTTTGGGTTGCATTCCCTCAGCTAACGCAATTTTTCGCGTTTTGAAATAGAAATCATAATACTTCTAAGTGAAAATAAACGAAAAAATTAATCAATATATCTCTATGTTCTAAATGAAAAGCATTTACTAATAATAACAGTAATAATGGTATTAAAAACAAGTAAGTTAAACCTATATATGTACATGTATATAAATAAATAATAAAATAAATAAACATATAAATAAATATATATTAATTATATTTATATACGTATAAGTATATAATATATATGTATATATGTATATATATATATATATATATATATATATGTTGTATATGCATTCATACGTGCATGAATATGCGTATGAACACTTATTTAGATATATATAACATTTAATATATATTCGAGAGGCAACACGGAACTATGTAAAAACAATTCTAAAAGCGACTTTAATTTAATAAATAAATTCAAAAATACAGAAGAAGTCATTAAAACAAATTTTCTACTAGCCTTTTGGCTGTATATATGAGAACTAAAAATTCTTTAGTAAGTAAATGAATTTACTTGTTAACAACCTAAACAGAAATACGTAAGTGCATAAATTTTTATTTATTCAAAAATTATAACCATTAATTGTAAATAATATAAAATTTGGAAAATTAATCTTTGAAGAATTTCAACGCACATACTATTGAAAATTAGTTAATTATTTAATGAGATCTACTCATCCCTACACATATACACACGCGTATATGTATATGCGCTGGTAGCCACAGACAAATGCATACAAGTGCACATGCATGAAAATCGCGGACATATAAACAAAAATATGTACTTCATTATGAAATCCATAACTAGAGAACTTATAAGATAACGATTGCATCACTCACTCTCTTAACACAATTCCTAAGAAATTAAAGACTTTCACTATAAAAGAATATTAAGCGAAATTAAGAATATAAAAAAAAAAAAAAACACTAATATATATGTAGAAAACTAATAAACAAGTGGAACGAAATAAATATTAAAATAAGAAACCTCAACTAAAGTAAAAAAATGTTGCAAATAAATTGTTAATAAATTTTAAGCTGTACATTTATAGTAAATTGAAAAAAGAAAAGTTTGCTAAGTTTTATTGTTCAGTTTGTTTTAACCCGTAAATCTGTTATTGTTACGATTTTGAATCGATTGTATTGTTTCTTTTTTTAAATTTCCAAATATATGTTACGTAAACTCAGTATGCAATGCATGCAACAGCTTAACCCGTTATGTATGCATTCTCGACATACATTGTACTTAATTAACAGTTACGCTTCTGCAGTGTTTTTGAAAGACAACTAACGGTGCTAGCAATGCTCTTGGCAACAATCAAAGTCGAGAAACTATGCATTATTTTTCAACTTTGGAAACCAATGGCATAATATATATCTACTATTATGAATTTCTGTTCCCTGCTTTTTCTTCTACAGCTTACGTTTCATAATTATATTACAACACATTAGATTATCTAAACTATTGGAGTTGGCAATACCGACGATAAAAATAATTTACCTGAAAATTTTCGAAAAGAAGTGATTTGCTAATGACTTCCTCATTCTAACGCTTTGTCTCAACATTTCCTCTTGAAGGAAGTTTTTTTTACTCTGCACCAATTGTGGTACAAGGGTACAAGCCTATGTTAAATTTATGCAGATGCAAGAAATATTCACAAGGATTTGGGGTAGATCCACATTTTATTATACCAAGCAATTGACAAAATATATCTCATTTTATGGCTGTCTGTCCATCTGTATGTTTGGTTTTCTTGTGGTCAGCCTACACGTCGAAATTTTTGAGATATTGCCATCAACTTTTGTGGTCGAGCCACTTTTTCGATTATTTCCCAAATAACGTTTTCGTTTGCAAAATCGTTAAATGAATAATTGCAATAAGGCGTAGAACATTCAGTTTTTGGTTTTTATATTTTCACTTGCTTTATTTGTTGTGTTGTAACTGACTTTATAGCTAGTTTTTGAAAAATGTATTCAATGTTTACTCGTTGCTAAGAAAAATTTGTAAGTGCAAAAAATCATTTAAAAAGAACAAATCACAATATTTGAGAAGAGGATATCTAACAGACAAAGAGTTTCCAGACCAAAAAATAAAAGTTGTATCGAAACTACTTAGGTTTATTTTCGCCTCCGTTATAAAGAAGTAAAAAAAGACATAAGAAATTTTTGTCATCAACCAGCTCCTACAAGGGCTATGTGAAATATTTAAATTTATATTTGGTACAAGTGGAAATGTATTGACGAAAATGCATCAAAAATAATATGCAGTTTTCACAGATCTTTCTATATTCTATAAATCAAGCCAATTTGAAAAATTAATATTCGAAAATGACAAAATTATTAAGAGGTAATATCACCTTTAGATTTTTTATTCATACCCTACACCATTTGTCGTGGCATACAGAGTATATCAAGTACATTAAGTTGGGGCCCATTCGGTCTGTTTTCAACACCAACCTTCATGGAGTAATCTTCTATCCGAAGCCAATATCTTAGTTTTTACGACGGGGCAATGCTTGCCACAACCATATAACCGGCGGCTTACACCAATTTCAGAAATGGCACTTATCGATAGCTATATAAATCTCTCTTCTGTGTTTTAATAAAACGAAAGTAACTGTAACATCTGTGTGACGGGTATAAAGATTATCTTGTTTGTAGTGAATTCAAGGCGATGTTACATGCTTTTATTTAATGTGTCCGTAAAATTAAACCTGTTATTGTTTTAAGAGATAAAAAGGAAGAGAATTTGGAAATATTTGAGTATATTAATATATATAATCGAAATGGAATACATAGCCCCTTGTAAAAAAAGCAAATGTCATAAATTAGAATCTTTCAAGCACAGCATATGTCCGCTACAATCCCATAAACGATAATGAATCAAACCGAAGTACCCTCTGTGGAGTTTAGATGAATAAGTTGTTTTCGAAAATATATATATACAAAAGTCAGTTAAGGGCCGTAAATTACCAGGTCCTTGTCAAAACAACAATAGACGAAAAATAGACGAATAAGACGAAATAAATAAAGCGTATAAATGCATCAGTGTTTTGCTATGATTGTCTTTTATTTTTCGATAAAAGATTCGTCACACGAGCCGTTCTCTATTTAATCAAAAACTGTTTTCATGAAACAATTTTTTTTTTAAACAACCTTAATGTTGTCTTTAAAATTTTTTTAGATGTTGCTTCTTTTGTTGTTATTTTATATAAAAATTATTTTTCAATGTTACGTTAATGAAAAAAATATATTAAAAAATACAAATGTAATAAAAATTTATATATTAGCAAAGCTAATTGTTGTATTATAATATATAGAGAATTACAGAAAAATTAAAAATAACATAATTATAACCAACCGAAAAAATAAAATAAAAATTTAATTGAAACAATAAGTTACAAAAATATATCCGGCTTTGGCCGAATCTTTTATATTCGACGCTTTTAAAAACGCGATTTCAAAAACAAAGTAAAAAAAAATTAATTTCGTTATCCCTATGGCGGTGGATGCTTTTTTCCACTTAAGTAGATTGAAGTTGTTACTATGTATGTGTTGTAGTTTATGAGGACTAAGTAAAAAAACCTATTTTTCTGCTTTCAAAAGGAGATGTACGACTGTAGACGC
Organism: Glossina fuscipes; assembly: GCF_014805625.2. Lineage (NCBI taxonomy): Eukaryota > Metazoa > Arthropoda > Insecta > Diptera > Glossinidae > Glossina > Glossina fuscipes. The sequence continues at coordinate 553,621 of NW_023998646.1, forward strand.
CCTTTTGGGCCGATTTTAAGCACCAATATGCGGGGAAGAACTTGCAATGTGTTCGACAAAATTGAAGTCAACGTCGTCATCTCTAAGACCGGGAGAATAATGGGTAAAAAAACTGGAAATTGTTGTGTACACTTCATAAGGTAAGTTTCCGTAACAAGAAAAAGTTATATATCAAATTGATTTACTGATACTCGAAAATGTTTTTATTTTTGAAAGCAGATAATTGAAAAGCAAGGCAGTGCAATAGAACAGATATTAATTTGCCATATAAAGGGAAGATATTATTAGTTTGGAGAAAAAGAAATCCATTATTTTTTCGGTAGATGGCTGCACTGATAGATTTCTCGTAAAGTATCGATCAAACAATTTCATATTTATGCTCGTTGGAAAGGTGACATTTCGCAGTAAAAAAAATTCTTTTGCTGTTTTTTGTTTGGTGCAGTTGTGAGTTACAGCGTGTTAAAAATGGAAGTGAACAAAGAGAAAATTCGGTACATTTTACAGTTTTTCTTCGACAAAGGCGAAAATGCAAGCCAGGCGGCTAAAACTGTGAATGGCGTTTATGGTTCCGATACTGTAACAGACAATTATGTGCAATTTTAGTTTCGTAGATTCCGTTCAGGAATTTTTGATGTTAAAGGTAGGCCGGTCGTCGAAAATGTCGATAAAATCGGAGAAATGATCGAAGTTGACCGGCATGTTAGCACTCGTAACATCGCCCAGGAGCTAAAAATCGACCATAAAACAGTTTTAAACCATTTACACAAAGCTGGATTCAAAAAGAAGGTCGATGTTTGGGAGCCACACCAATTAACAGAAAAAAACATGATGGATCGAATTTCCATCTGCGAAGCCTTGGCCAAACGGAATGAGATAGACCCATTTCTTAAACGGATGGTGACTGGAGATGAGAAATGGATCACATACGATAACCCTGTGCGAAAACGATCGTGGTCAAAGAGCGGTGAAGCACCTCAAACGGTGGTCAAACCAGGACTAACGGCCAGGAAGGTTTTGCTATGCATTTGGTGGGACTGAAAGGGGATTATTTACTATGAGTTGCTTCCACATGGCCAAACGCTAAATTCTGATCTCTACTGTAAACAACTCGACCGTTTGAAGATAGCGATTGACCAGAAACGGCCAGAATTGGCCAACAGGAGAGGTGTCGTGTTCCACCAGGACAACGCTAGGTCACACACATCTACAGTAACTCGCCAGAAACTTCGAGTGCTTGGTTGGGAAGTTTTAATGCATCCGCCATACAGTCCGGACTTGGCACCAAGCGATTATCATCTTCTTGCATTGCAAAATTTCTTTAATGATAAAAAATTGGAATCTAGGGAGGATTGTGAAAACCGACTATTAGAGTTTTTTGCAAATAGAGACCAGGACTTCTATGAGAGAGGCATTTTGAAGTTACCTTTAAAATGGTAACAAATCATACAACAAAACGGTACATATTTGACCCAAATCGGACAATCCGAAGCATGTTAAATAAAGTACTGAAGCTCATATAAAAATAATGAATTTCTTTTTCCCCAAACTAATATTATTATTATTATAATTGTAGACAAATGAAATAAATTCTTAGAATAAAAAAAAAAGACATTGAGCACTAGCAACACAGGCTGTCGGCTCTAATTTATGAAAGTACATGAGATATTGAGCCTAGTAGTTTTAGGAAAGTAATATATTGTATTGATGTTCTGTTCCGTAGCTGATTGTAGAATGTCCATAATCATTCATTAATCGTTCCAAATGCTATTCTTTTAGTCAAGGTAAAGTTAAGACAGCCACAGAGAATCTGCTTTACAGTGAGAATTTGTGGACAATTGCAGATTGGGGAGGAAGACTTCTTCAAGATTCATTGGAGAGTTGCAATTGTATGACCCAGGCAAATTCTCGAAAAGGTTCGGGTCTTGAATTTTTCAACATTTGTTTATTTATTTAATTACTTATTTATTTATTTATTTTAATTCTACTTATACATGAAACTCAACTAAACAAATAACAGTCGAGTTCAATTGGAACTTAATGCAAAACTTATATTAATTAATAAAAAAACTTAGTATAAGTATAATAAAACAAATAAGAAGAAAAAAAAAAGAAAAAGAAAAAAAGCATGTACACTATCAGCATAGAGCCACACTTACAACCGGTACACGACCAAATTGCAAATGAACCCCTAAGCCATCGCAAACATGCATAAGCCTGGCAACCGATAATAATTAACAATAATTCATTTTCGAATCGTAACGACTTTTTGAGGATAAAAGCTAGTTTAAGCACGACATAGGTAAATCGCGCGTATTAAGCAAAGTTGCTTTAATGGACTTTAAAGAGTCCGATAACGAGAATAAGTGGTAGACGTCAGTTAGGTTCTTGCAAACGACTCTGAGCGGATTGAACAGCTCATAATTAAATTTACAAGATAAAAGGCCTAGAGAAGCGGTTAGGGACATTAAAGCTTATTTCACCAAGTAATGAAGGCGAGTCAATAGCACCATTTATTACCTTAATTAGAAAGGAAACGCCAAGAACAAACCTACGTTTCTCAAGAGACGGTAGGGACAGCAGAACCAACCTATTTTCATAGGGAGGAAGAGAGGCAAACGGATCAAAACCCAAATTTCTAAGGGCAAACAGCAAGAATTGCTTTTGAACAGATTCAATTGAATCTACATAGCATCTATATGAAGGAGACTACACAGCAGAGGCATATTCGAGTGTGGGTCTAACCAAACACATGTACACCCTTTTCGTAATGTAGGGATCATCAAGCCCTTTGGACCAACTTTTTATAAAACCAAGCGCGGACTTAGCTTTGCTTATAGAGAGCTCAATGTGCAAGTTAAAACGTAACCTTTGGTCAAATAGAACGCCTAAATCTGTGATCGAATCGACGTCCTCCAACTTATACGAACCTATGAAATACTGAGTAATGAATGACTTTCTTCTTGAGAAAGAAAGCTTCTTACATTTACTCAGATTTAGTTTCAGAAGATTCAAAGAGCACTATGCAACAAAATTATCCAAGTCACCTTGAAGCTGATGTGATTACGATTCAACAGAGAAGGAAGAAAACAGTTTCACATTATCAGCATACATTAAGATTTGGCTGGAATTAACCACCGATGGGAGATCGTTAATGTATAAACTAAATAAAATGGGACCTAAGTGACTTCCTTGAGGTACGCCAGACGTAACGGGGAATTCATCCGAGGTGATTGAGTTAACAAAACCCTGAAGGATCTATTGTGCAGATAAGAGCTTATCCATTTCACTAAGTTGGGTGGGAAACCAGAGGCTTGGAGTTTAAAGATAAGTAAGTTATGGTTAACCATATCAAATGCTTTGCTTAAATCAGTGTAAATAACATCTGTGCGAGATCCACTAGAAAAAGCCTTGAAAACATGACAGGTAAACTCTAACAAGTTGGTGACTGTAGATCGCCCTTTCCGAAAGCCGTGATGGTGCGGAGAAATATTCGAATTAATGGCAAAAGCTAAATGCTGAGTCACAATACGCTCGAACAACTTGGGCAAGACACTCAGCTTGGCTATGCCTCTGTACCTCTGTAATTCTCAACAAATTGTCTACTTCCACTCTTGTGGATAGGAATAAGGAAACTACTCTTCCAACATGAAGGGAAAACACCTAAATAGAAGGACATGTTAAAAATCTTTGAGATCACACCACATAACTCGACAGCGCAAGATTTAAGTACACATGATGGAATTCCATCAGGTCCAGGCGAACACCTATATTTTAGAGAACTCAACCCTTTAAAAACGTCATCTTCCGAAATAACCTAACAAGGTATTGAAATCGAGTTAGTTATAGGATATAGGTAGTTTGCTGGTATATCGAAATAAGCAATTGAAAAGCTTCGTCGGAAATACTCAGCAAACAGATTTGAGATTTCAAAATCATACGAGGAATCAGAGCCATTAAAAGGAACACGAGAGGGATATGTGGAAGTTTTTCTTTTAGAGTTAACAAATTTAAAGAAGAATTTAGGATTAGCAAACAGAGAGGATTTAATGAACTGAAGGTATCTGCAGTAATAATGGTGGTTGAGGGAGTTAAATCTATGCCTCGCCACCGAGTAAGCGATATAGTCGAGCGCAGAGCCACCTTTCGAATATTTGTCGAATAAGGTGTTTTTCCTATTCTTGTAATATTTAATTGTCTTATTAAACCACGGGGGACACCTGCTTCGAGGTCGATACTGCTTGATCGGAACAGATACAGCAATAGCTAGATTTAATGTATTGTAGAACGATGACAATAAGGTTTCAATACTACCGGTTGAGAAATCAAGCCACAAATGCGAAAGACGATGTTTTAGCAATACAATATCGATTTTTTAAAATTCATAATAATTATTTGATTAGGCTAATTAAGGCAGTTCAACGAACTAACATTCATATGATGAAAGGAAATGCATATTGATGGATGATAAGGATCCTCAGGTAAACTAAAAGGTGCACAACGATTTACATTAATCTCGGGAAAATTGGCAAAGCAGAGATCAAACAGTCTAGCATTAAAAATTAGGGGTACGATTATATTGACCCAAATTATGATCAAACAATTCACTAAAGAACACAACAGCCCTATCAGACGTTGAAGTAGGAATCTAACAGCCAGAATTATCACTGTTACACCAAGTGACTTGAGGCAAGTTGAAGTCACCCAATGCAACGACCAAATCGATGGGTCTAGACCGCTTGGCCACTTCACAAATGAGGGCAGCGTGATTCTTGTAAATGCAGATATCAGAATTTGGGGGAATATAGGATCAGGTTATAAATAGATGTCTATTAGGCATTTTCGCACGAATGGCGATAAATTCAACATCAGGAGAAATGGGAAATTCAATTAAATTGGACGGGACTGACGCAGATATGGCAACTAATTCACCACCACCAATGCGATTCACTCGATCATTTCTAAAGACACGGAAAGAATTATGAAAAAGTTCCGAGGAATGAAGATCGAGTTTTAGCCAAGTTTCGGTGAAGGCAATACAGAAAAACTCCGTGCCCACTGAATGTAGAAAAGTAGAACGAATTTTCGAATTTAGGCCCCTAACATTTTGATAAATGAGAGATAATGGGTTTGAAGAAACATTTAGTTTTTTGAAGGCGAAAAGACTATTGCTTTGGTTTTACGGGGACGATCTCGAGGGATAAATTCCTTAATTAAGGATTCTACTGGCAACAATGGTTTGTTTATCAACATATCACTGTTTTCTGTCGGAACTAGTATTTTAAAAGAGGAGATTGCCCTAGATTGAGAAGGAGCCATTTTGAAAATGCTAACGCGCTTTAAGTTGACTGATGGGACTTTCGCCGCCAGATAACTTTTTATATTATCCACCGATGCTTCAGGTGCCAGTCTTGACACAAATATTGCTTTTCAGGGAGGAACTGCCTTCAAGCAAATGTCATTACTTGGAACAGGAGGGTTTACGGTTGGGGAGTTTAGAGTTGGGGAGAATATAGATGGGGTTATCGCCCTTGTACCGGCAGCTTGTGCGACTTGCCCAGTCTGGTGACCAGCGTTCACATGCAGGGAGAGAAGAACTTGCCGGCTTGTTTGTAATTGTTTTGTTACCAACCGACTCAGCAATATCGGAAACATTAATGTTGATTTTAGAGTTAGAGGGAGCGCTAACTTGTACCAACGAATTAGATTTGGAGAAAGCCAGAGGTGACGTCCCACACGCTATGCTACGAGTTGCTATTTTTCTGGCTTGGGTAGAAGACGAGTGCTCAATAAAACGAAACTCATTAAACCTAGGCTTAATTAGCTCAAACTTCTCTCACAAGGAGCCGAAATTTCTACTCAATTCTGAGAAACCATTTCGCGTCTCCGTGAAAAGGTTGTAAAAATCAATGTCCCGCTGCCTACTGTCAGGACATGACCATATTAAGCCTTTAGAAGGATCAGCGACTGCATCAGCAGCACGGCCGAGAATACGGGCCCACTTTGCATGACCAAACCGCTCGCAGAGCCAACAAGAAACGAATCTATCACAATCCGGGCTTGATTTCGCCCGACAAGGTGTATATAAACACTCCATGTCCTGTCAAAAAGACAGTTGTGGATTATGAAGAACAGACACACAAATCACTAAAAAAAATCCTGAACATAAAAATTTATCAACCAATTTGTGCAAAACTTCTCTGTTAGGTTGACACTGTAACGAGAGAGTAACACAAACTCCAAACAGCAAAAAAATAGCAGAGAAAAAGAGAGGAAACAAGAAAAAAAAAAAGAGATTTATATCAAAGCTCAAAATTTTTGTTTGCAAAAATCAAATGATTCAAAGCGTAAAGGAAAAATATTTCTTTTAATTTGAATTCACTTACTTTTTTCTCAAAGTATATTATAAATTCACACACTATAATAGCCACGAAATTCAACAAAAAATTAAAATATTAATTGCCGAAACAAAATATATACGACTATACCGCGCGACAGAGTTGCCAGACTGATATATATGTTGGCTGTAAAGATGGTGTTAATTGAGGTTTAATAAAAAAGTAATGCCGATGATGGTGTTGTAGATATCCTTCTGTAATTTTCCCTTTAACTTTTTTTCTCATGTACTTCTGAAGATCCAACTTTCTCATGCCATAATCCATAATTAGAGGTGCAGAAGCAGCATACTTCACCGGTCGATCAACCTGCTCATTTCCCAATAACCCGATATGACTTAATACCCAAAGAATTTTCGCCGGGTGTTGTAATAATGTTCCTTAAATTGTTCATGGTGGTCCATCTCGAAGTCGTAGGATTCCATATAGCTTTTAATAAAGAAAAATTGTCAGTGACAGGGACGGTTTCGAGTTTGTTTTTATGGGAAAGGTTCGCAGCGTGAAGGATAGCTCTGGCTTCCGTTGTGAAAGTTGAAGCACTTTCGTGGTATATATGATTGAGAAGAATCTGTCCTGAAGCATGGCACAAGCAGGAGGCAGACCAGAAGATTTTGAGCCATCAGTGTATAAAAGATTTCAACCGTTACTATTCAGTACTTGGGTTTTTTCAGCTATCAGATTCCTGAAGACGTAATATGGACTATCCTTTTTCTTGTGCACAGACAACGAAATGTCAAAAAACTTGGGGACTATTTTAGCTTTTAACTCATAAAGTCTATTTTCTAAAGCTGGGAGACCAGTTTCAATTATAACATTATTTATGGCCGTCGTCCGAATAGCATAAGAACTTGGTCTGAGGGGTTGGTGATAGACCGGTTTGAGGATGTTGATATTAGATTTGCAGCTATTGCCACAAATTATCAAGAAATAGTCAATTTTGCTTAAAACAAGCATTTTGGTAAGATAAGCAATAGTGTTAATGTGCACATGGCTTTTCCAAGCAACGTACTGTATGAAATTCAACCTTCTTAAAAGAGAGTTTTTTAACCGAAGACGGTGTGCCTTCCAATGGCATTTCTTAGAAAACGTGAGCCCCAGAATATGCAGCGTCTGCTCGTTTAGTACTGTTAAGTCATTAATATGCATCAGTAGATTTCCTGCTTCACATATCTGCTTTCGACAAATGTGCATTTTTTTTGATTTTTGTATAAAAATATATTGATTGGCTTCGTGCTATATTTTTCTTTTGTTAAAATGTACACATCGTCTGCGTATAGACAATGTTCGATTCTTGAGTTCACGCCAAAAAATTGTACTAATTTCATTGAAGGCGATCTAAAAAGGCCTGACAGAAAGAATAAATCCTTGTGGAACTGAAAGGAATCAGAGAGATGCTTATTGATTCTAACTTTAAACCGCCGATGCGGCATGAATGATTTGATACAGTTGAAGAATTTGGGTCAAAAATTCCATGATTTCGAAAACCTTAAAATGACAATTGAGAGAATTATTACATGATTTCATTCGGAAATCGCTTTGCTTGTAAAATAATCAATATGTAACAGAGCGTCGATGCACCCTCTACCCCGCTTGAAATCAACTTGTTGGTTTGTTATCAAGTTTTTGGACTCAAGAAACCAAAATAATGTAGATGTCATAATCTTTTCCAATACTTTTGAGAGGCAAGATAAAAGAGGGATTGGGCGATAGTCTGATGCGGTGAAGACATTTTTTGGCTTTGGAATTGGAACAATTGCTGCCATTGAAATTGTTGATTATGTTCCAGATAACTTTCATTGATGTATTTCTGTAAATTCTTTTCGAAAAAAGCTCGAAACTAACTGACCTTGGTTTTCGTAACTCCTTCTTGAATAGAGTATTGACCTTTTTATATAATAAGAAATGATCATGATCAGAACAGCTTTTAAAGCGGTGACATAGATCCATTTTGTTTTTCCTCAATAACAAAAGCATGTTGTTCCACCAAGGAATCCTGGCTCGTTTAAAAGAGCTATCGGATTGAGGGGTGGTAGATGGCTTAAGTCAAAATGTTAGCTTCTCCGACGAAAATGTCGGTATAGCAATTTTGCGTGAATAATTTGTTCTTAGCAGCAGTATAAACTGTGCTTAGGTAGTGAGCGCGCGTGAATAATTTGAAATTGAAGGTTGATTAAAAGATGAAAGATTGGATTTATTATAGCTTGTAACTTGTTGACTACAGTTGAGAGTTGTTGATTCTGGGGAATTTACTTTATTAACGTTTAGGATACCTGTTGTTGTTTTAATTTTTTCAATATTTGCTGTTGTTTTGATTTTTCCAATATTATCTTTAGCGGGTGGTGGAACTGGTTTCGCAATATAATTTTTGGTGGATGCTAAAAGAGGTTTTTTGTTGGAAGGAGTTGGAGTTAAGAGCGTATTACTTTTGTTAATTCTTTGGGTTCCAGATAGATTTATTTCTCGGTACTTGCGTCGCGCTTCCTCCGTCCTGACCGAACCTTTTAGACCCATCAGAATAAAAGTTTTTGCGCGGGCGTTGTAGGCGTTTCCTTTAAAAGGTTTAGTTTACTTCGAAAATATTGTGCTCACTACCGACCTACGAGCAAGAAATTCCAATGTTTTTGCCAAACTTGAAGTCGATAGCTTAATTTTTGCGGTCAGGACAATGTTTACAAAAATACACTGGTAGTCTTTCGGACAGACAAACCTGCTTAAATCGATTTAAAATTTGATGCTGATCAGAAATGTATATACTTTTTGAAGTCCCTACTGCTTCCGTCGGGTTGTTGCGAACATTTGGACAAAATGTCGCTCATCGCTCATTTTTCGATCATGGGTACAGAAACAGACATATCTTGCATGGGATCGTGTCTACCGAAATATTTCTTACTGCAAAGTATAATTTGGAAAACTAATGAAAATGAAAGCTGGCTAAATGGTGTCGAAATATGTTTGCTCAAGTCAAGTTGATGCCACTGTCAAATTTCCTTTATATTGGCCGCTACAACATGACCAACTATTTTGCTGGCGCTTTAAATACTACTTGGAATCAAAGAATGAGTAAGATTCGATTCGACTATTATGTTGTTTGGAGCTATTCCAACAAAAATTTTGCGTCATTAGCTCTGTTGTTTTTCTAATTTTACAACAATCGAGTGTTCTTTAGAAGTTTTGATTGGCAATTTCATGTTTTTGTCTCAAAAGAAGTATTTAAGCAAATTAATAGTCGCTAATAGGCTTGGAAAATTTTAAGTAACGAGTTCTTCAGAGAGAAAATGGGCCGATGTATCAACAAAACAGGAAATCGTTTGGAAATGTAAATGCTTCTGGTTGTTATAAGTGTACATAAGTGGAACACCTTATTGTAATTCTCCTGTGACGATCAGAGCAAAAAAAAAGGAACGAGTAAAAATATGGTACAGTAAAAGCTCTTTATTCGCGGGGTATATGTTCCGCAAATATGCCGCGAATACAGAAACCGTAAATGCGGAATGGTGATTTATATGGGATTATAGGGGACACGTTCCTAGGTGACAAAATAAAAAAAATCAATTTAATTGAAGTTTTTGAACATTTTGATTAATTATCTTAAGGCTTAGCCAACGGTTTGAAGAATTTTGTAATGTGGCAGTTTCTAAAAGCTCCTTCAATTCTGACTGATATGCAGCAGTCGCATTAGCAATTTACCTCTTGAAAATAAGACTTCGTTCCAAAGACGGATCAATGTTCATAAAGAAATCGTCAAGCTCATTCGCCATTCCTAAACATTCACTAAGACTTCTCAAATTAAATGTCACGTTTCTAGTGCTTGTTGGAGCCTCTTCTTAAATGGGCGGCGAATTTAACATTTCCTGCAAGTCTGTTTCAGTCAAATCTTCATCTTGTGATTCAATCAATTCCTGAATGTAAGTTGATTGTATCTGTTCGAACCCATCTTGTCCTATTCCATTCGCCGTTTCGGCTATGTTTGCAGTCAAAATTTGAACTTGCACAGAGTCTTCGTCATTTTCCGCAGTCAGACCAGCCCAGAGTTTTTTCCAGCATGACTTCATTGTGTGTGGCTTCAACTCTTCCAATGTTTTTTATATTTACGATGTATTTTTCTATGTCAAATTTCTTCGTGCATTCCATAACATCCATATAAGGATTACATTCCATATTATCCAAAATGCTTTTGAAGGTTCGTCTAATGTAATAGAGCTTAAAGGCCTCGATTATTCCTTGGCCCGTAGGTTGAAACAAAGCCGTCGAGTTGGGAGGTTAAAATGTCACTTTTATATTTGGATGCATATTTTCAAGTTCGCGAGGATGACCTGGTGCATTGTTCAAAAGTAGAAGTGCTTTAAGGTCTAAGTTCTGCTTTTTGAAATAAGTTTCAACTTCAGAAACAAACCAATTCCGGAACCAGTCATAAAAATCAGCGCTTGTAACCCACGCTTTCTTATTACCACCCCAAAACGCTGGCAGGTTGTCCTTGATTTGATTTTGTAAAGCCCGAGGATTAAGCGATCTGTAAAGCATCACTGGCTTAATGACACAATCTCCAAATGCATTAGAGCATAGCACCAGTGTAACCCTCTCCTTTACTGCCTTAAATGCAGGAGCAGACTTTTCGCTTTTAGAAATGAATGTTTTTTACCGTAGAACGGTAGCAACATTTAAAAATATGTATAGATACTTTATTTATGGAGTAATAAGGTTGCTTTTATTCTATTTGTTTACATTCTCAAATATACCGATCGTGGAAATTTATAGCCACGAATATAGGAATTGGTCGAATTTTTTTCACCCGCGAATAATGAAACCGCGAATGAAGAAAGCGCGAATAAGGAGATTTTACTATACTAAAAAAAAATAGTACCAAACCAACCCCTTAAATCCTTTACTCCGCTCTGACATAAAATACCATCAATTAACTTAGCCTTACTTTTCATAAGAATCGATGCATAGGAGGGGCTTCAACAAGTCGCCTGATCCAACCGAACCACTTTAGTGTGTCAAAATACTCAATGATTTTTACCGAGGAATTTAGAAAATTGCAACTTTTGTTCATATGACCAATTTTTTTAAAAAAAAGTAAAAGGGTGCGATGAAGCAAATTTCAATAAGAATCGTTGTCAAAAATTTGCGATTTGCATTTTGAACACGAAACTGTAAGATTAAACATCAGCTTAAATCACTTCAGAATAATTTTTGAATTGAATGTGTAAAGTGTAATAAAAGTTAAATCTACGTCAAGTCGTTCTGGGTGTTGCACATTATGACTATTGAATATTGCCCAAGGCTATGGTTTAAACTTAGCTAAATTTGGCATTTGGTTTCGCAGTGCCTGGATATATGGGAAGACTTGTAAAAAACATAAGGTTTTGTGGGTTCTTGACCAAATCCAACCTTATTGGAAAGATTATTACTCACTATAAAATTTCTTATAGCGTCTTGTAGCTCTAATGATTTGTACAAATACGCAACGCACAACATAGTGACAGCGAAATTGTTACATGAACATATAAGAAAGTTGTTTAAAAAATTATTTTATCAAATAATTTTTTTGTCAAAATTAAAACAGTTTTGCTTATTCTAGATTACACATGGCTGTTTTTGTAGTTAATCCCGGTATTGCCACCTCTTCAATTTCGACACTGTAAAAAAAAATAACTGGAACTTACCCATCAACTGCGGATTGATATGCCGGCAGTGCAACCAGCAATAAATTTTTAATTTGTGTTAAAACTCTTGGTTAGTCTCGGTAAGCAAAAAATATTAAAAAGTCAAAGGAAACAAGTAAGAAAATAATATATTCCTGAAATAACCGTATATTGTATCTATGCAATAATGTACTTTTAAAACTTACAATGAAAAGATAGGAAATGGGAAAATTTTGAATAAAAAAGCACACAACAGAAGCTTTAGAAGTTCAGAACTAGTTAAGATTTTGCAGTAAATTAAAATATTCTCGTTTAACTTATATTTTTTTTTACTGAAAATTACTGAAACATATTTGTGACTAGAGGCCACCGGACCAGATTTCGAAATCTATTTAGCGACACTCAGCCACATAATAACGAAAAGGAAGAAGATGAAATCACATAAGCATCTTTTTTGTTAGCAAAATTTGAAACTTGTAATTGTGGTCGCAAAAGAACGCCGCCAATAACAACACATGCACATAAATGCAGGCGAAATACAAAACCACACACATCCAAGCATAAAAAAGAAAAGCATGAACAAAAACAAACTTCATTATTATTATCAAAATGAACGGGAACTTTTATAGGAGTGCACCCCATCAGAATTAATATTAAAGACGTATGAATTTTCAAACAAACAAAGCTGTCGGAGAAGCTATAGCCCACAAGTTAGCATATAGAAGAGATTAAAAAATTATCGGAAACTCAGAACTTCCTGCTAGTAAGATACTGAAACATACGTCGCGAACTTCAATTGAGAAAATTGTCGAATTTAGTTTCGTTGCGAAATTCAGCACGGAGAGCAAGATCAGTTGTGAATGCAAGAAATGAATACCTTTGTTAAAGATGTGATTTTTAATCTTGAATTTGTTTCCTGTGTGCTGCATGGTGAGTCCAATTGCATAAAGATTTTTGCTTCGCAAACTTTGCTAGTTTTCAAGCGACCATGAACCATATGTTCACGTCATATGTTCGTCATGTTGTTCGCAGCTAAGTGTACTATCAATTTTTAAACAACTTTTATAAAAATTTTTAGGATATTTAGTGTTTTCTAAATTTATTATCGCAAAAAAGGAGATAAAATAGAATTATCAGCATGTTTGGAATTGCATAAAATACATATATTCTAAAAGTATTTGAACCGGTCCGTTCTCTGTTCTATCTACCTGCCTAATTGGAGGTTGTTGTTGTAATGTCGAAGGCCGCCACAATTTGAATTGGACAATGGACTCAAATTCAGTTCAAACATTTAGGAGTGCTTCTAAAATTTCAATAAAAAGATTGGCTTGATCAGTCTGTGGACAAACTAACAATAGATAATAAATTGTAATCTGTAGTCTAGACGAAATTTTGATACAAGAACGGTGAAAGTGTACAATTGGAAACATTGGTTTATGTTTTATTAATTCATAAAGTACACAGTATAGGATTATGTATGAAACGATGTATTGGGTAATTGGCCTCCAAGAACTTGTTAATGCCTGCGTACGCAGTCGGTTTTTGTTCAAAAAATCACCATCCACTTATTTCTCTTTACTTTAATCAATGTACGCGGTCCGTCAGTAGATTTCAGTTCTTCAATCACTAGAAATTTGTAAATATTCATAAGTTTACTCTATAAAGAGCTAACATCTAACACTTAGCCGCAGCGTTGAAATGATATCCCTGGACTTCCAGCAAAACTCTCACGAACTGCTTCGATGCCTTGTGTTGAAAATTGGCCAAAGTGTTTAAGATCACTAATTGAAGCAATCTCTGCAATTTATTTAATGAAATTCTTGAAGTTAACTTTTATCCTGACAAATTTGTCTATAACGAATCATATCACGATGTGGATCTCAGTCTCAGTTCACATAAATTCATTTATTTATGCAAACAACGTTGTACACAAAAATTTTTTGGTTTCAAATTATGGAAACACCATCGATTCATGACAGTTTCCTGCAATCATAATCAATAGTGTTAATAGTGTGAAAATGATTGTGTTGAGTGTGTGTGCAACAAAGATATTTAAATCAATTAGAACACTCTGGGAAGAGGTCGTGACAGGATTGTGTTCTGCCAAATTAAACTTTTTTTATTGTGCCATTAAATATTAATAAAATTAAAGGGAGGTGCCCATTGTACATTGTTGACCAAACAGTTGTGACATAGTTGTTTCGGTTAAAAGGAATATGGAAAATATTAAAATGGAAATGTGAACAATTCTCTAGAACTACGTCGGTTTGCTTTGAAGATTCCACTCAAGATAACAATACTATCGATTGGCAGTTGGAGCCGGTAGTTTGCCAGATCAAACCTAAGGGAAGTAATTCTCATAACATTCAGAATAACTAAAGATCTGTCCCATCTTTATACAACATACATGATAAGTCCCCTGCGCATTCATGAAAAAAGTTCCATCCTAAGCTCTGAACAATGCTGTTACCGATAGTAATAATAGCGCTAATAGTGAAGTCGCAATGTCTCCAAAACCGCCACAAGTGGTAATTCCTTGCGAAAGTGATATAAAACGGATGGGTAACAGATTTTTCAATCGTTATTGAGTTTAATTACAAAGCTATAGCAAAATACAATACAATAAAAGACTGTCAAATTAACATATTACGAAATCTAGTAACAGTTGTACAAATAGTAAACTATTTTGTGTGACAAAAAAGTTCAATTTCATACCTACCAACTTAAACAGAAAGGAACAGAAAGAAAAATATTAAAAAACTCTACCATTCTATCGGTGATATCAACGCCGGTATTGAAAAGCTGCGGCTCAGAGGGCGCAATGTATCCAACATTTGTCGTCAATTTACTCAAGATCCATCCAACTTTTAATACAGATGTGAAAGCTAGAGCAGATAATAAAAAAATTTACGAAGTGAAATACTTGAACGAGGCTGCCAAAAACTTATTGCGCAAAGAAAGTCAAAAACTTTAAATGTGGCTCGGATGACTTAACTTAAATGTCGCACCAAAAATGACGATACCTCTCCAAAATATATTAATTCTTTGCAAAATAATTCGGCCAATTACAAAGGTTGTTCCCTACTTCCTGAAAATAAATATAAAAATACTCCTTCAGGGAGATCACGGCAGCATAAGCGTCACAATAATTATTGCTCCCTTTGCCCAAATCGAATAATTTTAAAAAAAGTTGATTCTATTAAAAAATAAATTGAGATGACAAACTCTTATTAACGTGTCTCAGTTTTTAAATGATGTAAATAAGTGTTCAAAACGCTGTAAGAAACGTCATAGCTATGAACTAGAAATTTTTTTTTATCACAATGTTATTGAAAATCTTCCGCCATCATTAACTCATTTTACCGATCGTTCTTACTTGAAAATCATTGGATATAATTTAAAAACTGCCAATCAACCTGATGATAGAGCCCATGCTGATTCTTTGGTTCTAGTGAAATCTAATTTTGGACATTGTTTGTAGAACTAACGTTATACTCAGATTATCGCGTAGCACAATCACATTCGTCAATACTTATTACCAACGATTTTATTTGAAAGATATTCTGTTACTTAAACCGTCATACCATGCGATGACAAAAAGATGGATCACAAATTTGTGATATTATGGTGTTTATTAATAACATTAATATTGTTTGTATACTTTTGTACTAAAGAAACAATTGAAAACTATTAATTCGCAAATTTATATGGTTCTCACCAATAAAACTAGTGCAGGTAAGAAAAAAAAAGGTGCTTTAAAAAAATGCATTAATGACAAATTAAAAATATTCACAAAAAAATGCTTAATCGGCTAAGACCGCGTGGAATAGGTACACTTAAATTTGTGTTAAGGAGGTCCTAAAAGATGCAAAACTTCGAATATATACGATGTGTTCCCAGATGTGGAAAAGGCCTTCAGGGAAGAATAGCAACCTGAAGGGAAACTTCTCAGGCCTAAAAAGTTTCTTCCAACCCCTACGTAGTTAGTGCTTAAATCCTATGTGCAAAACAGACATTTTTGCGTTAAAGTTAAAAAAGATGAATGCAATATATTTAAAATTGAAGATCGATTATCACAGAGCTGCGTTCTAAGTCCCATAATCTATACATTTTTCACTTCATATGTTTCTAAGCGTTAAGAATATTTTGAAAGAATGCTACAAAATGACATTAACAAAATTTCGCTACGGCCAAGCAAATGAAATATTAAAGTAAATGCTGAAAAGTCTAAGCATGTCACGTTTACGTTCCGTAGCTATCTTTGAATGGCAATAACTGACCGTTCGTTCGTTGGTTAATTCGTTCACAATTTCAACTTAACCTAAGAAAATCTCGCACTATTTGTCATCCCGTTATGTGTTTTTACTTAATTAATTTTTACTTAACTACTATTCCACGTTTGAAATGTTTTATTGTACTCTGTATAAAGATGACAAAAAGGATAGGTGCACAGGTTAACATGGAGCGCTAGGATTCTCAGTTTTGTTTAAAACAGTGATAATAACAACAACACTCACTTTGTTTTTCGATTGCCATATAGAAAGTTTTTTTACTAATCTCAGAATAATTTTCCAAAGCCTTCTTTAAAATATCAAAATGACCTAATAAACAAACACCTATAAAACACAGCTATCAAACACTAATTGCATTTTATTCCTTAGGAAGCGAAGAATTTTGGCAAAGAATTTTGAGTGAACATCAGCAATAATCGTTATAATATCTGTACTGTACTACTATAGTGAAGCCTAGAGTCATGCTGCTATTCTAAGTGTAAGGAACCGGATGACACTATGCTGGTTCGTTGGATGTGCGATAATATCCCTGATTCTAACTGTGCGGGCTTCAGTGGTAAGCAATTTGACCACATCACTAATGGTTAAAAGCTCTACGCTGTGCTTATAAGGAACGCCGTCAGAGGGATGAGAATTTCCATAAGCTCTTCAAATTTACGCGAAGTGCGTTCTTAGAACTGTGCAAAGATGTGAAGGAGCTCAAAAACGAACTTAACGATTTTGCAGATATTTTTAGTAAGAGTTGTGCACTTTTCTACCTAACGTTGTCATTACTGAGATACAGCAATTAAGTGATTCTAACAGAAGTTCGCGTCTGCAGCTACAAGTCTCGCCACACCATTCGGGTTTTCGATCACTATCTCGATCTACGACATCGGGATAGGAATCGCCATTGTTTATGTCTGATGACAACTATGTCTCAAAGCGTTGATACCTAAGTTGAAGTTTCTTCGGTTTTGATTCACTCACCACCTTTTGAAACCACAACCAAATGCGGTACAGCTGGATCTTCTGCCCATTTCTGCCGAGAGTAAGCAGGTTGAGCCATCTGCTAGCATTGCTTCTGTTTTGACCGATTTGGCTAGCGTACCTACTGTAAATAGTGAAAATCGAAAGTCGGCCGACATGCTATTTAATCGTTCCGTTCCTGCAGGGCAGGGAAGGGAAATTCCTTCAACCGGACTGAAGGTTGAAAATGCCAATGGTAACTTCGTTCAATTGCAAATCATGGCACCACGAAAATCAATATTTCTAGTTCGCGCAGCGGCGGATACGCCCATTGATGACATTTTGCAGTTTATGTCCGTCAAAAATACTGGTATAACAAACTGTCCTATCAGCACATTTCAATTTAACTACAAACAACCACGGAAGTTGGGTCATTTAGAATATACCGATGGACTACTATCTGGGGACTTTTATCGATAAGGTGAGCTAGTAAGTGATATGCCTCAGTTTTCGTTTGGTGGATATGCCAACAAGCAAAACGGTCGCACTGAAAATCCACAACTAACTATCAGAAACTCATTGCATTCCTAAAAAAGCATCGTTGTGTGACACAAAACGCCAATTCTAACCGCTGCATCCCTATGACTATAAATTTTCTTTAGAATGAAATTGAAGATATCGATATCGCAAATATGTAGTCTCAACAGAACGGTGTCAGTAGTCACACAACACGCCCTATTTTTCGTGAAAAATTTCCCGGACGTATAATTTCACGTTTTGTTGATATGAATTGGCCACCTAGAATATGCGATATTTCATTGAGTTTTTTTTTTTTTAAGTGAGGTAAGGAATTGGGCTTATACGAGTAATCTTCAAGTTTTTGACGCTTTGGAAACGAATATTCGTTCAGTTATGGCTGAGCTATTGCTTGCTATGTCATCGAAAAGTCACCGAAAATTATCTCGAAAGGAAAATCCAGTAAGACGTCCCGTGGAAGATATTTGAAAATATCTGCAGTTTTACTTTCAAACATAATGGTAAGATTCAAACAACACATTGAAAAATCAATTCGATCCCAATCTCAATCAGAAGTGTTTCGGAAGCGCTAAATGGATGGCACTATATAGGAAAAAAAAGTTCTGAAAACACCCTCCACTTAGTATTCTCCATTCTTCATAAATCCAAAAATTATGCACGCATGTTACGACTTTTGAAGAAGTATAGCCTCACGCGAAGTAGGAATTACACAACAAAAGGAAAGACAAAAAGTTTTTGTACAAAAAAAGATAATCTTCTTTACAGAACATTTATTCTTCAATTGAAGACAATCAAAAATTTCATATGGCATAAGAATGAAAACAATAAAGAAAAATAAACAATAAAAAATATGCCCATAATCGAAAAAATTGTTTGCGTTATTCTCCAAACAAAACGCCGTAAAAGACGAACATATAAAACTTCAAATGTTTCAAATGCTCAGCAAATTTAACTTTAAATTAGAAAAAACATTTTATAAAAACAGCATAGTAAAGTTAATTTTAACAGCTTAATAAATTTCACCACAACTGTAAGTAAAGTACTACCCACCTTTCAAGAGATACGAAAAAAAAGTAAATAAGTAATGAAACTTTTCCATGTTGCCTGATTTGTGGTTTTATGTGGTATGTTCTAATTTGTCAGAAAATATTACGCCTGAATAATCATTTTGGACACAAGCTATATAAAAAATTGAAGGCACGTTCAAGAGAATTTTCGAACCTAATTGATTGCTATACCCTTTAATGCATGTGTAAATAAATCCAAGCGTCTAGATAGGTATTTCAGCAGCAAAATAGTTGCTATTGCATATTACACAAAAATTTGTAAAACATTCGAATATACAGATACGAAAACGTACAAAAATTACCTGTAAAATGTAAAGATGTGACTAATCAACTGACTGTTGTTTTATTTCCTTGAACATACATTTTTCATGCAAATTGCTTATTTTAAAAGTGAATTTGGAAAAAAAGAAATGAGCAAATAAAACCTAATCTTTTTATTCATAAATTTAATTTACTATATATTTAACATTACGTAAAGTATACTCGTAAACATGCGCTTAAAAAGGCTATTTCTTTCCCGTCGACGAAATCAAAATTATCTAACAGTTTAGTTCTTTAGTGAAGGGAGTGTTTTTTTCAAAGGGCCGCATCCTGAAATTTTAATTCATCTTGGTAAATATTTTTCCCAAAACTTTAGATTAAGATTGTTTACAGACGACAGTTGCCATCTTTTCCCTATTGCGGGCATGGTTATGGGCAAATCGCGAGCATTCTCTTATTGATATCGCTGTTAATTGTCGTCAATATTCGCTTTATGTTGCAGGTTAATATTATTGCAAATTCTTCATTATAGCTGGCGTGCTTAAGCAGATTGTTGAATAAAACACTCCATTCGACAGCGTATTAGATTAAATCCGATTCAGTGATACTCGTTCTTGTTTTACTCATTAGAAGAAAATGTGCAAAGTTACTCTGCCTACTTTTCCGTTGCTGCACTAACTATAGGGCAAACAAAGCGGCTCAGGATAACTGTTTTTTAGTTCATATTTCGTTTTCTGGTTTCTCACATGCACTTGTCGTTTAACATGTATATTATACATATTGGAGATCCGGATCCGAATTTTGCGCGATACAGGTGCTTGATCATTTAATATAGTATTAGTTAGTAAATATCAGCTTGTAATCTAAAAAGCTTCAAATGATAATAAACAACATAGATAATCATGATGAAGCTGTACCACGTCAATTATATGTTAACTTTGAACCAACGTGCACTAGGTCAATTTCACTGCTATAATTTTTGTTTGCCTTTGAATAACAAAAAAGGTTTTCATTAAACATTTTTCTTGAAGAAATGTGCCTCTGATCTAATAACATCTTGAAAGACGTTATTAGTAGGAAACGCAACCATAAATATTTTCTATTGGTCTTTACAAACACCAAAAACGAGCGTCCAGTTAAGATAACGATATCAAATACTATTTCAACTAAATTCACTAAAATTCAAAAACATGTTGTTTATACTTTATAGTGTTGTTGTCACACATTGTATTGATTTTAGAACTTTGCCCAGTAAAATGTTATGTATTTATTTTGATATCTGGGATTATGTCAAAAAATAATGTTTACGCTTTCTTAACTATATCGTATTTGAAGGGACTTTAAATAATATGTATAAATATTATTATTATTTTTGATTTTAGACTAATGAAATGAATTCTTAGACTAAAAAAAAGACATTGAGCACTACCAACACAGGCTATCGGCTCTAATTAAAAAAAAAAAAATAAAAAAAATAAAATAATAAAATGTACATTAGATAGTGAGCTTAGTAGTATTAATAAAGTAATGTATAGAATTGATATTCTGTTCTGAAGCTGATTGTAGAATGTTCAAAGGGTTAATCGTTCCAAACGCAATACTTCTAGCGAAGGAAATGTGCTTTATAGTAAGAGTTTGTCCACAACAGCAGATTGGGGAAGAAGACTTCTTCAGGATCCATTGGTGAGATGCAATTGTATGACCAAGGCGAATTCTCGAGAATGTTTGAATCTTGGTTTTCTCAGCATTTGTTGGATATAGAGGTGGAGTTGATTCAGGGTTAATGCAAGAGTAGTGTTGATGATGGTATTGTAAATTTCCTTCTGCAATTTTCTCTTTAACTTTTCTTCCATTGTATCTTTGAAGATCCAACTTTTCCATGACATCATCCATAATTAGAGGAGCAGAAGCAGCATACTTTGCCGCTCGATCAGCCTGCTCATTTCCCAGTAAACCGATGTGACTTGGTACCCATAACATTTTAATTTTTCCGTCGGGTGTAGTAATTATATTCCTTAATTTGCTGATGGTGCTCCATCTCGAAGTCGAAGGGTTCCGAGTAGCTTGTAATGCAGGCAAACTGTCGGTAACAATGACGGTTTTGAGTTTGTTTTTATGGGCAAGGTTGGCAGCGTGAAGGATAGCTCTGGCTTCGGTTGTGAAAGTTGAAGTACTTTCGTGAAATATGTGGTTGAGAAGAACCCGTCCTGTAGCAACTACCACCGCACAAGCAGGAGGCAGACCAGGAGATTTTGAGCCGTCTGTGTACAAAAGATTCCAACCAATACTTGGGTTTTTTCAGCTATTAAATTCCTGAAGACGTAATTTGGAGTATCTTCTTTCTTGTGCATAGACAGTGAGATGAGCAAAGAATTTTGCAAATTTCGTTGAAAGCGATCTGGAAAAGCGTGACAGAGAGAGGAGATCCTTGCGGAATGCCATTCTTTAGCGGAAAGGAATCAGAAAGATGATTGTTGATTCTAACTTTGAACCGCCGATGCGACATGTAGTTGATGTAGTTGAAGAATTTGGGTCCGACATTCCATGATTTCAAGAGTCTTAAGATAACATGAAGACCAACTCTGTCAAATGCTTTTTCGAAATCAATTGAGAGAATTGGTACGTGATTTCGTTCAGAAATTGCTTTGCTTGTGAAATAATCAATATGTAACAGAGCGTCGATGCACCCTCTACCCCGCTTGAAACCAACTTGTTGCTTGGTTATCAGGTTCTTGGACTCAAGAAACCCAGATAATCTAGATGCCATAATCTTCTCTAATACCTTAGAGAGGCAAGATAAAAGAGAAATTGGGCGATAATCTGATGCGATGGAAACATTTTTTGACTTTGGAAATGGAACAACTGTTGCCAGTTTTCACATGCAGGGTATATGGCCAGTCATAAATACCGTATTATATAGGTCCAGTAATTTCTTTTTACTAGACTTAGACATAGCACTGATCATTTAGTATGAGATAAGGTCTAGACCAGGTGTCTTCCCCTTCAAATTGGAGAGACAACTTCCAAGTTCTGAGGTAGATACGCAATTTTCCAGGAACATGGCACATCTATCGATATTATTTGAAAGAGGTATTGGAGTCCTTTTATTTTCGATGAAAGCACTGGAGAAGTTGCTGTCAGAGGATTATTCACACCACACTTTTCCAAAGTAATCAGAAATCTCATCTGCGTCAGTTAAAGTTCCATTGGGAGTGCAGATGGAAGAAATTTCGTTCAGGTTTAAAATCCCATTGAGTCTGTTGATTTTGTTCCAGACAACTTTCATTGATGTATTTCTGTGAATTCCTCTCGAAAAAAGTTCGAAACTAAGTGCCTTTGATTTCCGTAATTCCTTCCTGAATAGAGCATTGGCCTTTTTTTATAATAGTAAATTATCCTGATCAGGACATGTCTTAAAGCGGTGCCATAGATCCATTTTATTTTTGCTCAGTAACGAAAGCGTGTTGTTCCACCAAGGAACCCTAGCTCGTTTAAAAGAGGTATTGGATTGAGGAAAAGACAGATGAGCAACCGTGCGAATCGCTTTAGACATAATAGCAGCATCATGGTTGCAGTTCCCGTTAAATGACTTTGAATTCAAAAATGACTCCACCTGTTTGGAGTAGTTGATCCAATCCGCTTTATCTAGGAGGAATTTGGCCTGTTTTGCTGGAGTAACAGAGGACGTTGAAAGTTTAAGATCGATTATGATTGGAAAGTGATCGCTATTATGCAGATCATCAGAAATGGACCAGGGAACCAGCTGGTACTCCAACTATTAAAGTCGCCGCATATTATTAATGGGCGGGAGAATACGAATAATAAATTGTAGAGTTCTTGCTGAGAAAACGATTGCGAAGGTGGAATATAGAACGAAAGCACTGCAAATTTTATATTTAACATTATTTGTATCGCTACGGCTTGTATATTTGAGCTTAAATTTATGCGTTTGTGAGGTATACTTGATTTTATAAAAACACCTACTCCTTGTTTGGAATATGAATTTTGATCAGCATTCGTGAAGTATCCAGTATATGATTTGGGTGGAATAGAATTAAAAGAGCTTCTGCAATGGGTTTCTTGAAGCGATAAAAAGGTTGGATTAAAATCACTTATGAGTGTAAGGAGTTCATCAAAATTATTAATAAGTCCCTTAATGTTCCATTGTAGAATTTATAAACTTAATTTAATTGTAATGACATGTAAGCAGAGAGGAGGGAGGGTTAAGTTGACATGTCAGCGTCTCCGTCGAGAAGGTCGCTATAGGAATTTTTCGTGAATGATTTATTCTTACCAGCAGAATAATCTGTACTTAGGTGATTTGGTACATTTGAAGCGCAACGAGTGGGCGCACGTGAGTAATTTGAAATTGAAGGTTGATTAATGGATGAAAGAATGGATTCATTAACACTTGTGATTTGTTGAGTAAAATTGAGAGCTGGAGATTCTGGAGAATTTGGTATATTAGATTTTAGCAAATGTGTTGTTGTCTTAATTTTTTCAATATTTGCAGTTGCTTTGGTTTTTTCAATATTATCTTTGGCGGGTGGTGTATCTGGTTTCGCAATATAATTTTTGGTTAATGGTGGAACAGGTTTTCCATTGGAAGCAGTTGGAGTTAAAGTCTTACTAGGCTCGATTTGCGAGGCAACAGTAAATTCCCATCGCGTAGAATCGAGATCGAGTCGATGTACGTTGTAATGCTGTCTAGAGCTTTTTTTATAGCAAAAGTGCTAATTTGGGAAATTGTTATTCTAGCATCGGTTGAAGAAATAACAATATATTTTTTATCAATAGGGGTTATATCGCTAATTGGCAACACCGGAAAATCGGAGTTTTTACTTTTTTTTCGTTGGGAGGATATATCACTTAATAGATGAAATCTATTGGAGTTTTTATCTGGAGGCCCCGGCGCCATTATGCCTTATTGTTGTCTATTGTTTATTATTTGTGAAATAACCACGCACTACAAAAGGTTTGGGAAACTCCTGAATAAAATGTCAGATGTTTTTAATTTTTTTTTTTTTTTTAAATTTATTTAAAGGAAAACACGTACGGTATCCGCGATGAACACTTTTCGCAATAAACACACAAAAAGTTCAATAAATTTTAATAAGTTTGAAAATTTTTAAAGACGTATAACGCAATAAAGAAATTAAATTGAAAAAATTTTTTCACAAAGAGAAAAATATGACCACAGCGCTTGAACAGAGTTGCTGTTCTTGTGTGCATTACATAGTTCGCTAAGCCGTATAAATATGAAACAAAAATATAAGTGCACAAAGTGGGCTCGACACACTGTAGAAACCATGGAGGTAATTGATGTTAATAATGAAAATCTGCCCAAACTAATTCTCAAGACAGTCTTACCGCTTATATGTTTACTCCAGAAATCGTTCAAAGTTACGATGCATATTTGCAGCCTACACCACTTGTGGTACAGGGTATATTAACTTGGTGAGATCGTTTGTAACACGCAGAAGGCCTTAGGATGAGAGGGCTATTATACCGGTCGATTCAGAATAACAATCTAAATTGATCTAAGCCTGTCTGTCCATCTGTGATCTGTTCATGTAAATTTGTGTTTCAAATCGCAATTTTCGAAATATTTTGACGAAATTTGATACCGCAACCCAAGGACGAACGCTACGGAAAAATTTTTATATGGAAAAAAATTGTAATTTTGAAAACTTCTTGGCAAAAGTGGCTAAGTATAAGTATTTCGACATTCTAAATTAGTATGAAAACATTGGAAAGTCTGGGTGATTTTTTGAACCCCCTCTGATATAAGGAAAACTGAAGTTCATAGGACAAAAAGATGTAATGAACGATGAAAAAACTAACTGTACCAAATATAGATCATCTCGGCCTGCTTTTGTTGATCGTAATTGATTCATAATATTATAGTGATTTCCTACAAAAATGAACTCTACCAAATTTAGACCATCTACGCCTATTTTTGGATTCTGCCGTATGTGGGGATTAAACCTATATTACATTAGGCTGCATTTTGGGCCCGCTTCCACATAAATACGCACTTGAAACATATGCATTTATGTAGGAAAAAGAATAAATTTTTGTGTTCTATAATAAAAAGAAGAATTATGTTAGACAATGTGGTGTAGGGTATTTAATGGTTAGCCTTGCCAAAAGAAATGGTGTTATCGCGAAACGCAATAATGAAGGATGTTATATCATAACAACGCGAAATGAAGAATGCAAGTTATTCTGAGAGCCGAATATAATTTTCTTACTCATTTCCGTTAGTTTTCTCCACAAGACCACTTTTTTAAGACAAGAAATTTTTTAACAAAAACCCATAAAGTTTTCTTTTCAACTTAGCCTACGTATCATTGGTATATTGATACAACGTCTGCTCTATATTGCTAAATCTTCAATTAGTTCAAACTTCCGCAGGCAATCCGCCAATATTAATTCAACTGTTTACCTTGCGAACAACCTGGCTTACGGAATTTCAGACAAAAGCTCTGTCGATCTTTAGATCAGTGCAATTTTCAATTAACCCGAAGAAGATTGAAGTGTGTGTTGGTCAAACAAAACGATTTTGTAGTGTTTTAACTCTCCTAAGATACCATAATTAAGGCGACGGCATTTATGAATAAAATATTTAGTAAATAATTCATGGTATTATTAGCTGCAGAGAATATTTTCCTTTAAATAACAAGTAAGCCTACGAAGCGTAGTAAAGCTACAGCTTTGTTTATTCAAAGCCGCAGCAGTCAAGACTTTATTAAGAAGTCCTTTCATCTCACGATTTCAATGTAATTATCATTCGATCATCACCCAATCTTGAAAATAAAACATCTTCAGTCAGATTTTTGAATTCATTTTGTCTATGCATGTATGCGTATGAATGCACAACTGCATAGACAGATCAATTAAATAATTGAAATTCTGGAATTGACTAAGTTGTTCGCATATATTCGCTATCCGTATGGACAGTGGGAATATATTGCGTTATTATATATAATTAAATATAGAATATAATATAGTAAATAAATATACATAATAAATTATATGTAAATATGTATTGTAGTCGCGTTTTATTTCTTTGCAAGAAATATGTAAATTTCTTAGTGTATTTTTTAGTTTTTTGTCTTTATTCGTGTCTGAATTATAAAAAATCTTTAAAAGAATAAAGTGTGAATTTAACTTATATGAATTATATTAAACTTTTATGTAAATAATGTCACTTTCGTATTTTGCAATCAACAAGTAGGCCTCTTGATAAAGGTCTCTCTTTTTTCCTGTTAATCTTTGTTCACAGTTTCTGTTGCTTTCGCTCTATATTCACATTGGGAACGAAAGTGAGAAGTTTCTTTTAAGCTGAAAATTTTTGCGGTGGAATCTTTTAGTTTTTTGTTCCTTTTTTTTTCTTCATAAGCTTCTTTTGTTGTTTTCATTAGACACGGATTGTTTATTTACACCATGTTGTGCGTAAACAGGCCCTGAATCTGAACGCTTCATCTTGTATTGGCTGTGTGATCGTTTTTGATATGTAAAGTGTGCTGGTATTATCGGCCATGCTGCTGATGCAGTCCTTGACCCCTCAAAAGGCTTATGATAGTCATGTCCTGACTATAGAAAACGGGACATGGATTTCTACAAACTCTTGACGGAGACGAGAAATTATTCCTCTGAGTTCTCTTAAGTCCGATTCGTTGGTGCAAGTTAGCGATTCCTCAAAATCTACAAAGAGAATTAGCCTTTCTGCTATTGTTGGGCCGGTCGCTAACAAAAGGGTTACAAATAAGCATGAAAGTCCTTCTGGTTGGAGCTGTAATGAGAATAGTAAATCGTCTTCTCCCTGTGGCTGTTCGAGCGTGAACGCTTGTCGCCAAACTGGGCACGCCGCAGAAGCTGCTCGTGCAAGTGTGGTTACCCTCCCTATATTCTCTCCAACTCAAAACTCGCCATCCGTGATCTCTACTGCTCCTAATACAGATGACGTTTGCTTGAAGGCAGTTCCTCCCAGAAAAGCAATGTTTGTGTCCAGATTGGCACCTGATATATCTTTGAATAACGTAAAAAGTTATCTGACGGCGAAGGTGCTATCAGTCAATTTAAAGCGTTTTAGCATTTTTAAATCGACACCGTCTCAGTCTAGAGCAATCTTGTCTTGTAAAGTGCTAGTTCCGACTGAAAATATGGAAATATATTTAAATAAACCATTGTGGCCTGTTGCATCGTTAGTTAAGGAATTTATCCCTCGTGATCTACCCCGTAATACTAATGCATAGCCCTTTCCTCTTCAAAAAACTAAATATTTCTTCAAGCTCTCTAACTATTCAAAATGTTGGGCGCCTAAATTCAAAAATTCGCTCTACTTTTCTAAATTCAGTGAGCACGGAGTTTTCCTATTTGGCCTTCACTGAAGCTTGGTTAAAGCCTGATCTGCAATCGTCGGAACTTTTCCGTAATTTGTTTCAGGTTTTCAGAAATGATCGAGTGAATCGCAATGGTGGTGGTGTTCTAATTGCTATATCTGCGGCATTCCGCTCCTATTTAATTGAATTTCCCATTACACCCGATGTTGAATTTATCCTGACCTGTCTCCTATATTCACCCAAATTCGGATATGTTCATATATAAGAAGCAGGCCGCCCTTATTTGCGAACGGGCCAAGCGGTCTAGACCCACCGATATAGTCATTGCGTTGGGTGACTTAAATTTGCCTCAAGTCACTTGGTGTTACAGCGATAATTCTGACTGTTCGATTCCTACTTCAACATCTGATAGACCTGTTGT
The DNA here is from genome assembly GCF_014805625.2 of Glossina fuscipes. NCBI lineage: Eukaryota > Metazoa > Arthropoda > Insecta > Diptera > Glossinidae > Glossina > Glossina fuscipes. The sequence goes on from NW_023998646.1 coordinate 581,532, forward strand.
GTTCTTTAATGTATTATTCGATCATAATTTAGTTCAATACAACAGTACCCCTAATTGCAATGGCAGACTGTTTGATTTTTGGTTTGCCAATTTTCCTGAGATTTGTGTTAATCGTTGTCTTACTTTTGGTTTATCTGAGGATCCTTATCATCCAGCATTTCCTTTCATTACGAGCATGATGCTTAGTTGAACTTCTATAACGTTCCAAATTCCACTTTTTCAAATAAATTTTATGATTTCCATAAAATTAATGTTTCTATGCTTGATTTCTCTGTTGGAAGTGTTTATAGCTTGCTGTAGTCGCTCTGCAACATATTAAATCAAGCTATTTCTGCATCCGTTCCGATGAAGCAGTCCCGTCCTCGAAGCAAGGGTCCCCCGTGGTTTAATCAGACAACTAAATATTACAAGAAAAAAAAACTTTTCAAAAAATTTTCGAAAAGTGGTTCTTCTTTCGACTATTTTGCTTACTTATTGGGAAGGCATAGATTTAACTCCCTCAACCACTAATATTATTGCAGATACCTGCAGTTCATTAAATCCTCTCTGTTTGCTAATCCTAAATACTTTTTAAGTTCGTTAATTCCACAAAAAAAATCTCCATAAATCCCTCGCATTTTTCTTTTAATGGCTTTGGATCCTCGGATGATATTGAAATCTCAAATCTCTTTGTTGAATACTTCCGACAAAACTACTAATGTGGTTTTAATTCCTAATTTAGTTATTTCTAAAAATGGCGTTTTTTAAGGGTTGAGCTCTCTAGAATATAATTGTGCGCCTGGATCTGATGAAATTGCATTATGTGTACTTATATCTTGTGCTGGCGAGTTATGTGGCGTTATCTCAAAGATCTTTAACCAGTTCTTGAATTTGGGTGTTTTCCCTTTGTGTTGGACGAGTACTTTCTTTATTCCTTATTCACGAAAGTCGAAGTAGACTACTTGCAAAGGATTACAAAGGCATTGCCAAGTTGACTGTTTTGCATAAACTGGTCGAGGGAATTGTGACTCACAATATGACCTTTGCCATCAAATCCTATATTGTTCCTCTCCAATATGGCTTTCGAAAACAAAGATCTACGGTCACCATTCTGTTAGAATTTACTTCTCATGTTTTCAAGACGTTTTTTTTTTTGGCTCTCGCACAGATGTTATTTACACCGATTTAAGCAAAGCATTTGATATGGTTAACCATAACTTACTTATCTTTAAACTCCAAGCCTCTGGTTTCCCACCCTACTTAGTGAAATGGATAAGCTCTTATCTGCACAATAGGTCCTTCAGGGTTTTGGTTAACTTCGTCACCTCGGATGAATTCCCATTTACGTCTGGCGTACCTCAAGGAAGTCAGTTAAGTCCCATTTTATTTAGTTTATACATTAACGATCTCCCATCGGTGGTTAGTTCCAGCCAGATCTTAATGTATGCTGATGATGTGAAACTGTTTTCCTCCTTCTCTGTTCAATCGCAATCACATCAGCTTCAAGGTGACTTGGATAATTTTGTTGCATGGTGCTCTGTGAATCTTCTGAAACTAAATCTGAGGAAATGTAAGAAGCTTTCTTTCTCAAGAAAAAAATCATTCTTTACTCAGTATTTCATAAGTTCGCATAAGTTGGAGGACGTCGATTCGATCACAGATTTAGGCGATCTATTTGACCATAGGTTACGTTTTAAGTTGCATATTGAGCTCTCGTTAAGCAAAGCTAGGTCCGCGCTTCGTTTTTAAAAAAGTGGTCCAAAGAGCTTGATGATCTTTATATTACGAAAAGGCTGTACATGTATTTGGATAGACCTCTACTGGAATATGCCTCTGTTGTGTGGTCTCCTTCATAAAGGTGCTATGTAGATTCAATTGAATTTGTTCAAAACCAATTCTTGCTGTTTGCCCTTAGCAATTTGGGTAGGGACCCGATTCCATCTCTTCCATCCTTTGAAAATAGGTTCTCTTATCCCTACTGTCACTTGAGAAACCTCGATTTTTTCTTGGGGTTTCCTTCGTAATCAAAGTAATAAATGGTGCTTTTAACTCGCCTTCATTACTTGGTGAAATAAACCTTAAGGTCCCTAACCGCTTCTCTAGGCACTTTATCTTGGTTAAGCTTAGTCAGTGTAAATATAATTATGAGCTGTTTAATCCGCTCAGAGTCGTTTGCAGAAACCTAAATGATGTCTATCACTTATTCTCTTTAACGGACTCTTTAAAGTCTATTAAAGCAACTTTGCTTAATATGCGCGATATAGCTATGTCGTGCTTAAACTAAAATTTCATTCTTAATGTCCCATTTTTTATTTAAAATAATACTGGGTTGTTAACGTGTTGGTTGCCAAGCTTATGCATGTTTGCAATGGTTTAGAGGTTAACTTGCAACCTGGATCTGTTTTTGTTGCGGGTGTGCTTCTGTGCTGACTGTGTACGTGCTTTTTTTCTTTTTTGTTCACCCTCTTTTTATTTATTTTTACATGAATTCTTATTTTTAACTTTTTAATTTATTTTTAATCTTACTTTGTTATTATTGTTTTTCTCTTTATCTTCCTTTTTATTGCATACTAGTTTTAAAACAATTAGTATAAGATTTTCTATTAAGATGCACTGAATTCGACTATTAATTTCTTTAGTTGAATTTTACGTATAAAGGGGTAAAAAATAAAAAAAATAAATATAGGTGCATACAGACATATATTTAAATCAGGTGTTAAGTGTAGTAAAACAAAAATTAAATGAAAAACTACGATCAAACCAAACTGCAAATAACACGACATCTTGATAATATGTGAATATCATTTAATATTTAAGTACCATTTAGAACCAGATTGTTACAAAATTTAAAATAATAAAAATAAATGAATTTAATTTAAAAAATCTTTTTTTTTTTTTTTTTTGGGAATGAATAAAAATGTAGGATATAAGTAGGCATATCCTAATTTTTGCGTCTCTTTTCGGGTTTGTCGTTTATCGCCATCGATTAATTTATCACTATTATTTATATACAATAGATAGTCATTTATTATTTATTCTTTTATAGTATTGTTATTTATTGTGTTTATTATTATTATTTATTATATCTATTATTATTTATCATATTTATTGTTATATCAGATATTATAATTTATTGTTTTATTGTTATTATTATCATATATTATATTTTCATATATTCACTTAATATTTATAAACATATATTTATATCTTATAATGAATGTCCAACCGGGTGCCCGAGATATACTCCACTCAGTGTTCGCCGAAATCCTTAGGAAACATTATGTTATACAGGTCAACAAGACATCAAAAAAGGAGAGCCTGGGAGGGGCTGGCTGAAGAGTTAGATGCGCCAATGCTCGTAGCAAAGAAGGAGCTATGACGGGTTAATGATTTATTAAAGGACCAAACAAAATGCAGAACGAAAAATTTGAAGCTGTCTGTCAATGTATACGTTTCCGGTTAAGAAGATGGCAGTATTGGAGATATAAAATGAGGCTCTATTAGGCCTGCAATCGGATTTGTCTGATTTTGAAACAGAATTTGTAGAAATAATTTAATTAGATAATCAGAAGAAGTAGTACCCATACAAGAACTACAAGAAGTGGTACATATATGAGAATAAGAAGAAGTACTACATGTAGAAAAACTAGAAGAAGTGGAAGGCTTCCGTCAATAGCAGTTGGCTAAAGTAACTCCACTATAAATAGTAGCCAACACCAGCAGTTAGCTTAAGTAGCTGCGTTTAAAATAGTAGCCCCGCAAAAGCGCCCCGCAAGCAGTCCCGCTGCAACCAACCAACAATCGGAGCATCCCCCGTTAAAGGAAGAGATAAGCAGGCTTAGAGAGGCGTTGACGGTGAACCAGTTCCAAAATCTGGGAGTAGCAAGCCAACCACTTTAAAGAAGCTAGACGAAATTCACAAGAAACACATGTTATTTTGATCGATAGGAGATTCCTGCCGAATTGACTCTTAAACAGTCACTTCTTCAGCGACTTGATATTTCGCAACCCAGCAAGCAGCAATAAACGAAGGGGATTTTGCGAGAAGCGAGCTAAAGGTGCGCAGTTCACTTGCCAACCTTGCAATTGTAACTGACCGCCGGAGCACAATCGACTCTAACAATTGGGCTAAGCATCACAAATTTTTGGAAGAGTGCTCCAATTATATGGAAAATAATGTCAGTGCTTTTGCGCTAACCGAAGAAATATTAAACGCTACCCTTATGTAAGAGTATTATAGCATAGAGTAAGCCAATATACGTTTGAAAGGCTTGTCCAGTGTATTCAAAGCGTCGAAATCCAGATTTTATTGAGAAAATAATGTCGTAGCACGCATCCATGTTGGTTAGAGGCTAAAAATCTCGGACGAGAGCTTTCTTCAGCTGCTCACAGGATATAAAATAAGGCAGTATATCCGTGAGCAGCTGAATTGCCATTGCCATGCTTGCGAGACGTCACCACGCATGGAGACGAAATCTGCAATGAGGTGGTTGGAAGGAAAATGGCAGCCCAGCAAAACGGCAACTTGATCCAGATCAGCTGACATTTATTCGCAGATTTTCCTACTGAAGGTTCATACAACGTATTCCTGGACGCATACAGAATTTTCTGCATAAAGACACGTATGCCTGAGAAGAACATTGAAAGAATGATCCAGGCGACGATCGCGCCCAAAGGGCAATTCACAAACGAATCCGAATTACATGTGCTTTCAAATTACGATCAATTCAGGAAAAACCTGATATATATTATAATAACTTATAATATATACTTCAGTATTATTATTAATAAGTTTCATAAATGTAAGGCATGAACCTATCTTGAATTCAATGTTCTTATAATACTGTGTTATTATTAAACAGTTCTGTAAATCCAATGCACGAACATGTCTCGACCTTAATGATAATTTTGTATTAAGTTATATTAAATTACATTATACATATTTATATTGTACATTACCTATGTTTTTATTATTATTGTTAATATATATATATATATTATTAGAAATATTAATGCTCAATGTCTCTTTTTTTAGTCTAAGAATTCAATTCATTAGTCTAAAATTAAAATAATAATAATAATAATAGAAATATTAATATATATATGTAAATATATAAATATTATCATATTATTATATTATATATATATATTGATATATAAGTTAACAATGGCGTAGACACACAGGGGACGGCAGCCATTTAAAATAACAACACGTCTGTCACGATACCTCAAGAAGGAGCGGAAAACCGAGCAAACTGAGCAAACAATTGTCAACAAACCAAATAGATGGCTATGCGTATATGTATTATGTAATAAGGTGTGGCCCGCGTTTGGGAAGATTAAGATGGTCACATACGATAGCATATGATGACGCCTTTATCATAAGAGATTTACTCAATAGCAGCAGAGAGTGGCGATTGATGACTATTAAAATGTAGGTACTGTGAGGGCTTAAGCGGCCCATTCTCCAGGGTTGGGGTAGCTCAGCGGCCCAGGAAACACAAGAAATTTGTATTGAAAATCGTTTATAGTGTTCTTTATTTTTTATTATTTATTTTATAATATATTATCCGCGGTCGCGATCTCTTTCGTAGACATGACTCACTCAAAACTCCCCACATGAGTAACTAAATTATTCTATCCTACCCTATTCTTAAGCTATTCTTATTCTACGCTTAATCTATTCCTACTCTACTCTCTCTGTTATGCTCTATCCTATTCTCTAGCTTACTCTCTAACTTAGTTCCTAATTTATTCTCCATCTTATGCTCTAGCTTATTCTCTAACTTACTGTCTAACTTATTCTCTATCTTAAACTAGCACTCTCCTCACACCAGAGACGGGGAAGCTGTGAGGCCAAAACAAGGGACGACTTTGGCTCCTCACAGTACATATGAACATTTGATGTAAGCACCGAGTTGACATTCCTGTTTTTTATGTTTTAACCTTATCGTAGGTACCTGTGAAAATTTTCCAAACGAATTAGTTAGTGTTTTGTTGTTGGAAGTACAGAACAAAGTGAGATGCTGCATCTCATGTATGTCTGCAATTTTTCCGCCATGCAAGGGGCAGCTTGTTTATTTAATCAATAATTATGATCTTGTTTTGGGTATTCTCATGGAACACACATTTGACAATTCGAAAGAAGTTGAAGCGTTCCGTGGACAATTAACTGCTCGTAGTATCGAATACGTGGAAGAGGTTACATTTCGTGGATGTTATACACGGAATAATTGGACGAATTACGTAAACAAGAAGGGAAAACTCTTTACCGCTAAATAAAATATAAATAATTAATTGTGCTCCTACAAACCGAATTCTACTGATTGTTTGCGCTATTATGTGTGCAGTAAGAAGGATAGTGTAGTATTATCGTACTCATGTCTTCCGAACATGGTATTCTCTAAGGAAATTCGTATCTGCAATAAACAAACTTATACGAAACGCATACCGAATTTACTTTTGCCAATGGTTTTTTAGTCAACGGAAAGTAACGAATGCAATTGAAGGTTTTAATGGCATGGAAAGAAAGGAAACATAAACAGTACCATATATAAAGATTCCAAACTTATCTAATATTCATCAATTACATCTGAACTACGCTTAATCCTCGAGTAACCTGTTAACAATACTAACCGATAGCAACCAAATAATGAAAACCTAGACTTAGATCCTTCGTAAAAGGTCATGTTGTGCTAAGCCCCCCACAACGGCGGTACATGATGCCAATACTAATTCTAACTCCTCGTACCAAGCTATGGGCATGGACGCGCAAACTTTTGCTAAGATATCTTTATTTGTTTTGCTCGTCAGTAAAAAGTTATGATATGTACCCATTTTATACATAAGTTAACATAACTGTCCAGATGATCTGCTAAATCAAAGTCGATATTTTTTCGAATTACGTAAAGAAAAGCACACTGAACTCCACATATTATTTTACGACACCCATTTTCAATATAGTGTCAATTTCTAAATACACGAAAGACGCTGAATAATTATTTCTTATTATAATAACCCGCCTAACGTTTATATGGTACGATTGCTTAAATTAGACTCTACATTCCTAAGTGAAGTTTGCTAAACTCTCTGCTTTCCTAAAATCTGCCTCTACATTACCCACGCAGCACACAAAACGTATCCCTTCATTCGGCAGTCACACCGGCTATTATTAATTGCTTAATCTCATCTTCCTGAATAAGCTAACACGTAGGTTAATAATTCCTGCAGCTAACGTAAAAATGTTGCCTCTTACAAGAAACCCATATTACCTTTAGAAAATCCCAACCTTGAGACGAAGTCTATCTAAATATCATTATATCCGATAATATGAATCACAGTGGTTTTAGTGATACTATTTCTGTTATTTTCAAAATAATGACGATTCGAATTTCGTGTGTTGCACCTTAATGAGAAAATATGCAGACTTAGCATTGACTTGGCAAGCGCTCTTGCGTCCCTTTTCCAACGAAAACTAAAGATTGATTTTTAGTTTACTGATTTTAAATGAGCTCGTACGGACACTATTGATATTGAAAAAAGTTTGCATTAAATGATTAGAAATCTAAGGGCGTCTATTGAGCGTATCGACAAATAGTTTTACGAAATAGGTAAGGAATTGCCACGGAAGCTTTGGACTGATTCTATTATTTATGAAAAGCCTATGTGGAAGAAAAGACTGCTTTTTGTACCCGTCAGGGAAGGGTGTCAAAACTTTTGAAACGCCCACAACGAAGCATCAGAAACAAAATGTATACATTCTTGATGAGCGACAAATTGTAAGTCGATTAAGCATATCCGTCTGCCCACCTGTTCACTTGTGTAGTAACTGGTGTAAACGTTCTCCTAGCTGCAAAAATGAAGCTATCGACTTCAAATTTGGCAGAAATATTGAAACATTGAAAGTTATTGCACACAGATTGGTATTTAAAATGAGCTCGAATGAGAGAATTTCAAAAGAAATGAAAAATAAATGTAAAAAATATTGAAGGCGTGTTCTATGGGCGACGTAGCATTCGTGCACCTAAGTGGAAAAAATTGACGAAGCTTACCCAATATTATAGTGTATCAAGTTTTAATTATTTTTTCAATACCTTCGGAACACGCAGAAACAAGTTTCAAAAATCTCAGAAAGCATACAAATTCTTGCCAAGTTTCAAATTTGGAATAAACCTTAACATGCCATTCTTTTCGCCTGTCCCTCTTTCTTTTCCCGTCCCTCTGTCTTTTCCCGCCTACAACGCCCACATGCCTATACAAAAGAAACTTTTGTTTCCGAAATAGAAGAAATCCGCTGCGCTTACTCTATATTATAGAGCATGAAAATTTTGTCCTTTTAGTTCTTTTGCTTGTTTCAAAGTAACGGTGACGGGGATAAAAGATTCGGTCCCGATCAAATTTAACTTTCTTAATAGTTCTTATTTGGTCCGGGAACTTTTAATCATTATTTTAGATGTGCAAAACTCCAAACAAAATCAGCCAATTTTAGCTTTTCCATATTTTCTTGAAATTTCTAGTAATATTAAATCTACTCCCGAACAGATGTCATACGGGCATCAAAATCAATTATAATGCCCATCTCTCTGGCAATGTCCACAAGAGATCGATCAATTAAAAACAAGCACATTATTGTCTTCTGCGTAGTTTCACTATTATCATCAGATGTAAAATATTTCATTAACGATTTTCCCTAGAAAAATTATTTTATTTAAACTTTTGGACGAAAAACGATTTTTCATTCCAAATAACGCATATATTTGAGCAGTCCGATAACTATAACGCGTCCCATACATCATTATGTCACACACATTATTACGCTTTTCTATATCAAGCTCACATATTTATTAAATACATACTCCTTGCTATTATGCAAGAACATATATACGCTTCATGTTCATAATATTGCAGAAATTACCGTCAATAAGCCCGGTTTGTTTGTCGATCTCGCATATTTTGCGCGTACGCGAAACTGTATGATGTCAAAGGTATTTGGGTTCCGAGTGCAATGAAAATATATTTGATATGTGTAAATAAACAAATACGTGGGATTTACGAAACCATGATATGCGCGCTAATATAATAATGTAAGAATACTCACTTTGTGTGTAGATCAAGCCGCACATCAAGTGTAGAAAAAAAACCTCAGCGGATTTCCTAAAAAATGTCCATATTTTGTTAGTGAGCATTTGTCATAGCTTGTCACAGATTTGAATTGAACGCAAATGTGAAAACGCAAAAGCAAAATGTGAAAAACGCTGTGATCACATAAAGACAATTTGCAAAGCGTTCAAGGGCGAATAGTAGTCGCTTCTTTCGGACAGACAAAGAGAAGATAATCAGATGATTTCGAAACCCCACATATGCAGGAGGAGCGGTTTACTACGTTAGTTTTGTACAGTTGATCATTGCGTCTCGCGTGGTTAAACATAAGCATGTTAATGGAGCAAATAACGGCTGCAATAGGTAAACTAAAGGGTTATATTTATCTGCTTTTGTTGATTGCCTTCAAAACAACAGAAATCAAAGCGCGACAATTAATTTGTAATGATCTGGAAGATATTATATTATGGCAATGGTATTTCCGTAAACATCCATGTGACTAGGTACCCAGAGAAAATGGAAGCAAAACTCATCAGCATATTATAAAAAATAATTTGCTCTCTGACACGATAAGGAATTTCTTCTGTGATTGAGTACTCGCTAAACGAACGGCTTCTGGGATCTAAGATATTCACCTGAAAATACAGGGCTGCATGGGTGATTTGAGAAATAAACTTCAATGTGTATATTTGGAAACCAGAGACCGTTATCTACAAGGTCAGACTTAGATTAATTAGTAAAGATGCCTGAAACTGTGAGGAGCCAAAGTAGTCCCTCGTTGTGGCCTCACGGGTTCTCCGTTTCTGGTGGGGGGGAGAGTGCTAGTTTAGAGAGTAAGCTAGTTTAGGATAGAGAATGAGAATAGAATAAGAATAGATTAAGTGTAGAATATGAATAGAATACGAATCGAATAAGAATAGATTAAGAAAAGTGTATATTAGTTTTAGTTAGTGAGAGTGACAGTTGAGATTGGGTCGAGTCTGGACTCGCGCGAGAGTCGGTTGGGCTCTGATAGTAATAAAATAAAGAATAAAGATCCCTAAATATAAATTTTCCTGTGTTTTCCTGGCCCGCTGAGCTACCCCAGCCCCAGAGATATGGGCCTCAAGCCCCTCACAAAATAAATTTCCATTTGAACTTAACCAAATTCGAGTAACGGCATTGAGGTTCTGCGGTAGTAACTCTCAAAGGCAAGAATTGATACGAATTGATATGAAAATGAAATTAAAACAACACACACAAAAATTTCGTGGGAAAAATTTTTTTTTATTTGCTTAATAGACACTTTCTACGTATATACAGCCAAGTGGAAACAAACCCATTATCAGAAAGAGGTCCAGTCAAAAATTGCAAATACATAACCATACACAAATAGTGTAAGTTCTACCAAACCTAAAGGGAATGTAAAATACCTAGAATATATTGACAATATTTCGACTGAATATTCATTTCAATGTAGATGATGGAATTCAATTCAATATATACATATATAATTTATCTGAAATAATGCTGCGAGTTTGGTAGAGCGTTGAGCGAGAACTAAGTGGCACCCAAACTAAACTCATATTAACACCAACTCCAGTAATTTATACAATAAAATGTAAAACCTGGTCTAATAAGAGGTTTTTAATGACCCGTCCTCAGAAGGGCCAAATTGCATTCCAATGAGAAGAAGAGTACAGCGCGTAAAGAACGATAAGCTTACAAAATATTAGCAATCTATTTGCAATTTAAACTCAATGGTCAAAATCGTAAGTGTCAAGTTTCGTTCTAAGATGTCGTGAGCAGCTGTCTAAACGTGCACATTAGGCAGCAGGGATTTGACATAATTGCTTGTTCATCTATCGAGAATCAAGGTCTTCCGACCACCTTTTTACAAAAATTGACTACAAATCTCCCCTTGCACATGGTTGGTTTGACATGGAAATTAAAAGCCACTTTAACATCAGACAGCACATTAAAATCGTTGATCGACCGATTCCAAGGGCTCCCCGTCTAGCCCATAAATAAAAGTAATGGCGGACACTCTCCTGAAAGATATTTACATTTTTGTCTATTTAGCGCCATTCCACTTATATAACACCATCCTGCCACTAATAGTGAAAAATGCGAACGGAGCCAAATTACCATGCCAAGAGTAAAACTGGTCCTTTCCAGCTTAAAAATTAGACGATCATGTCAAGAAGATCATACAAATGCTTTACTAAGATTCGTATAGATAATATCGCTAAATGACCTAATTAAATGAAACGAAGATACGGCAAGCGAATTCTAAGAGGTTATTTACAAAACCATGCCGATATATGGGGACAACTAATATGGTAACAACAACAACTCTATTTGTCACAAATTTTTCAAAGAGCTTATTAGCTTATTACAAAAAGTCTGGGAAGGCCTTTATAATTTCTAACGGATTGTCTAGTGCCAGACTTATTTAAAGGGAGAATGTAACTACATTTCCAGATATCTGAAAAAGCACCATTTGCAAGAGACAAATTAAATATTTCCTTAATTGGTTGTCCGTGCACTTAATGTGAATAGTTGAGCGAATACCATACGGACGGGAAATGTAAAACAAATGTTAGCCTCCAAATATCTTCAAAAACTTCCGCACTTGAGAATCTGATAATAAAAAAAATATCATAATTTTCAATGTCATAAGGATAAACACCAACATCGGTAACAGTTGGTTAACAAGTGGTTGTACAAAAGGATTGGCAAACAATCGTCGTAAGGATAAACACCAACATCGCTAACAGTTGGTTAACAAGTGGTTGTACAAAAAAATTGGCAAACAATCAACATCAGAAATCGTTTGTGGCTCAGATGCTTCTACCTCACCAAAGTGCATATTCTGTGGTAAACAATTAACTCTCCTCTTCACGGGTCTAAAGAAACTTTTCGGGTCTTTTCTAAAATTCACTCGCATTTTCCGTAGGCATTACGAGTAACATTTATCATTGGTATTTATAATAGCGATCTTTGGTTGGTCACTACTTAACAAGGTAACGAAAAAAGGGCAACCACTTTTTTGAACTATTTAAAGAATCTGTTCATGGAAGTTTCTAAACCCTTGACCTCTTTAGTTCATCACGGCGGGAATCTAGATACACTATCGACCCTTTTTAACGGCACCTGATGCCGAAAAATCGACGCCAAATTATCGTACAAGAAATTTAAACGGTCTTCAAAATCGGCAGTATGACACACTCAGTTCACTACACCTAATAGAACATACAAAGTTTTATAATTAGTTTTATAAAAGTTATATTCATGTCCTACGATGTTCCAACGTCCAACGAAATGCAAATAGTCGGGTGCAAAATATCTTCAAAACACAAAAAACAAAAGACTTTATATGTGATATTAACAAATCGTTTATATTCGAATATATCATATAGAGTTATTTCCATCAAGCCTAGGTTACTTATATCTTCAAAGAACGAATCAAATCGAACCGATGAATAAAACGGAATATAAAAGGACACGCCTCGATCCAGATTCCACTGTATACACGGCATGTTGAAGTACCCCACAACAATACGAATATCAATCAATCCCATTATATAAGAATAGACAATAAAAAGATCATGATTGTGGACAGCCAAAACTGCCACATTATAACGTAGTTTCTTTCTGTATAGTATTCTAAAACTAGGTTGATTAATATCTAGTTTTTTGATGTAACCTCTGGCAAGAATCTCCGGATTATTTGTTTCGGACATGCCTTTTAACCACAAAAAAACGTTATCCTTAACGAGTCATCTTCTGACACACTTCGCCGGAAGCAATTCACGATCTTTTCAGACTAAGTGCAGCAACGACCTCATGCTTTCTATTAAACGCCGAAAGGGCATTTAAACCCAAACGCGTTCCCTGTGGCAGGTATGTTACACAAAGAAGCTGATGAAGTACTAACGACGATCGCATAAAAATCTGTTTTCTCAAATGTTAAGCCGAAACCGCTGCAAACGATGTTGGAAGAACTATACCGTTCTTATCCACATTTTCAACAGTGTGTCTATCCTCATGGTGGCTTGTCTCATCAACTGTAATTGTCGTAATCTCCACCGATGAAGCTTGCTTACAAGGGCGCAGCAAAGATAGAAGTGCCACTTTTCGGAATCAAGGAATGCCTTGGATTTTGATTCATCATTCCGACTCCGCCGTTACAACCAGGCTTATCACTTCGTTTTGGGGACAAATTCAATCGATTGAATGCAGATTTATTATTTATTTATTTAGTATTAACGAAATTGAGAAATTCCTTATTTGTATTTTTGAAGCGCTATTTGGTTTGTTTATTTTAATACAGCCTTAAAAAATACAGCCATAAAAAATCTATAGCCATATTTCTACAACTAAGGCGGAACCAGCAAAGACTTTCGAACTATCAACGATGACATCATAATGCCTTCCATTCAAAGTCGCACATTTAAGATGAGTCACTGAATCACAAACCCAACATGCAATGAATCCCTCGTCCTGACCTTTACCTTTACATTTAGGAAATGAGCAAGACACATATACTGTTGTATTAGATAAACTTTTTCAATACTGTTTGTGGATATAGTTCTAATTTTATGTTAAATGCCGCTTTCCGTTGCATTAAATATTGATTTTACCGTTCAATGTGTGTCTGGCATTACCGGTATTGTAATCGTAGTTGTTGCTACTGTACTACGCGGAGTATGTATGCTATCTTCTGTTATTATTGTGTCAGTTATAATACCCATTACTGCATATGTTGTCTCTTTTCACTTAGTTTTACGTAAGGTGTTGTTAATTTCACTACCTTCACCAGCGCTCGTATAAAGACGAAGATAATACTGTTTAAGCAATAGACTGCACTGCTATTTGATATTGCTGTGCTTATTGGTATTGTCTATACTTTGCTTTTATTTTCGTTTTAGCTATTTTATTTCTTTGCGCGTGATTGAGGATTTGTTTTAATGAACCACAAAGCCCTAAAGACAGCACAACCGAAATTACAGTTATCGAGAACGATATAAATTAATAAAGATTCCAAAATTGCTGACCCATCCTCAGCTCTAGTAACAGGATGATTGCATGATATAATATCATGCCGCTTAATTTGGAAATAAGTGCGATGAGTTTCCGAAATTACATAGATATCAGTATGATGTAAATGTAAATAGGTTTCTGTTTCTCTGGTATGAATTGAAAGTCCGTTAGCATTCCATATGCCTAAGCCTAGATTTGGTTGCACAAGTCAAAGAACGCAGCGTTGTTATCATATTGAGTGAATTAACTAACATAGCTTCAATTCTAACCATTGGATTTATGTAGCAGTGTATTATTAAGGTCTTTTCTATATATTCATTCATTGTGGAGTTGGATAACATCGGGAAAAGCGCGGTTGTCATGACTAATTTGTGAAAAATTGGAATCTTGATAAAGCTTATTAATTTCGTAATTGCTACGCAAAGCCTAGTTTTGTCTTGCCCGTGTTTAAGGTATTTTTCTGTATATTGCCTTTCCACTAGGTAGGGGCTCCTGGCTTACTCCACTTCTGTATTGAATGGTATTACGTATCTAACAAAGTCAATTCTGATCACCAATTAATAAAAGTACGCTCTTTTTTTTGATCACGATTCAATATGTCTGAAAACTTCTAAATGATTCACTAGCGGCAGGCATGTAAATTTTTTTGTATTTCAATTTTCGGCTGACTACATGCCTAAGTTAAATATCCCTCACGAGAAGGCTCTGATGCCTCTATTTTTTAACGTACGTTTAATAATCTGCTTAAATATTATTATTGTATTATCTTTCGTTCCATCCAAAATAATTTCCAGAAAACCCATGTTTTTGAGCTGTTTCTGTAGCGTTACCTCTTAAGCAAAACCCATCTCTGTGGATGTGTGTAAGGCTTGTCTTCCAATCATACTAAATGTGTGACTTTACCAAATACAGTATATATATAAATATCGAAAAGCAACATTAAGAGATAAAAAATTCGTTGGACACCATGAAGGAAAGAGAGATAAAGTGTAGAAAGATGTTCATTTATTTTTTTAGCGATAATTGCCTGGAATCGATCGCTATTATAAAACCTCTCTTTCTACCTGTAGCATCATATTTTTAAATCAGCTTCGGCCCTATATTGACTTAATTGCTAATTAGGGGTATTTGTGTGCCTTAAGTAAGTAATTTGGAAAAATTACAATTTGCGTGTTCATGAGTATAAAATGTCGTCATCTAATTGAAATCCTCCTACTGTGAAATATTTCAGAGTAATGACTGAGAATGCGAAATTGGGTTCGTACGGCGGTTCGTGGACTCCTACGGTCGATATAACCAAATACTGGGATTTTATGCGCTGCGAAGGTGTTCTTAGAGACACACAAGAGGACGAAGAGAATTGCTTGAGCAATGCCACATACCGAGTTAATTTTTATGGTGTTAAAAAAAGGAGAATCATGAATAAAACAAGAAGATTTCCAAAAGATGGGTTATACGTCATTCTTTCTCATGGGGCAATTGCGCAGTATTATGATAACGTCGTTGCTGAGGCTTTGCGGCAAACTTTGATTCATCAAGTGCCAATAACTTATGAAGAACAAAATCGTGTCTACCGTTCCTTAAGAGCGCTAGAGGAAATATTGGTAACACCTATTCCATCGGAAGCGTTTAGTTCTATGTTCAAGCAAGAGTCCTTTGAAGCATTTTATGGACTTCGGTGGACTCATGAGACTATTTCTTGATAAAACATAGTCTCTGTTTTCTTTTTCGAATATTCAATAAATAAGCTTATTCATATAATGGTTAGAAAAAGAATGCTTTATATGAGAATTGATTGACAAAATGATCTGATCCGATCAATTTTCAATAGCGTTCGGCGCTGCAATAACACATCTGTTGACCGTGTTTACTCTGTGAACGTGTTGATGTCAACCGACATTCGAACATTCTAATAATAGCATATCATCCAAACCAGGTATTGGAGGCAGCATTTTTCAAAGAATATAGAAACAAATCAAACGTGCTTGCGTGATAAACAAAATTTTTAGAGTTAACCAATTTATTTATTGTGTAAAGAGAACGAGAACACAGAATATATTCAATAAAACAAATTATTACCCAGCTAATTTTCAGCAATCACTCCTGTTTGAACAAACATTGATTATCGTTATTTACCATAAGTTATCTATTATAATTATTATATTGTATTGTTTTTTTGTTGATACAGTTTAGCTTCATTTTCAGTGTTTGGGTTAGCTTGTTATAAGTATCTTCGTGACCGTAACAATTAATAGGACTGGAGGCACGTAGAGAGACGAACTTAATATAAGTAGAAAATAATTTCTTAATATACTAGAAACCAACTGAAATGAAAAAAGCTATTAAAAAAACTTTTAAATAATATGAATAATAAAAAATATGAATTCAAAAACATGTAAGACATAAAAAAGATTAGTCTCTCGCAAAAAAGAGCCAAAGTAAATGAAGAAGTGTACTATACATATTTCTCGTTTCCTTCATGTGAAAAACGTCTTAGGGAAATAAAAAAAAAATTTACTTCGAAAAAAAGGATGAGGGCAAAAGTAAAGAGATACAAATTTCCGTCAAAGAACCAAAAATTATTTGGAGAAATATGAAGAAAAGTAAAAAGTTGTAGTGGATCCAAGCTGATAATCGAATACTCTACACTAGTTCGCTCGTAGTTTGAGGAACACGTATACATGCGTAGAGAGAAATCAGGCAGACATGCTGCCGAATCAAAACATAAATTTGAATCCAATTGCTTAATCAAATGTGAGTTTATTGCAAGTCTTTCTGGGAGAGAAAATCATTCGCACATACTCTTCTCAGAAGTAGTGCAAAGTGCAATTATTTCAAAATGATGGATTCTCATGAAAACTAAAGCGCTCGTAACAGGCATGCGTGTTGTATTTTATAAAGCAAGTACGCAAGGGATTTGGGCAGAACGACGTAAATTGGCATTTTTCAGAGCTTAATTGAAGTAACTGAGTCTTACATGTTCTGATTGGAATGGCTGATTTTTTCGGATAATGAGTATAACAAAACATGTATGGTTATCGTTTACAGGGAAGAAAGCCAATTGACACATACTCAGTGTTTGAAATCAAGTGAGGCGCCGATGGAGAAATAAAAAGTACGTCTAGCAACACAAGCTTTAAGTCAAAGCTACGGTAGCGATTATGACATAATGAAGTTTTCGCCTTAATTTGAATTTAGACAACCGTGAAAAGTTACAGAATTCCTACCGCAACTCTCACACTACATAGCTCAGCTATGGCACGCATATTTACCTCATAGGCTTCCTTTCCCCTTCGAGTGGCACCAAAAGGCTGGCTTAAACATTCGGTAGATAACAGCTGTGCACTTTAGAGGACTGAGAGAACAACATAAAAAAAAAAACTTATTTTATTGTAAATGTTAAAATTTCACATATGGAATCTACTCGATTTTTTGCAAAGACGCGATATGTTTACCAACAATAAGCCATAAGTTAAGGATGTTTCTTGTTTATCGGCAGTTACGGAACTTCGGAAATTGAAGAGTATATCATATGTCTAGCATAAACATATATACTGAATCATGTTGAATAGACGAAAAAAAATCTTGGAAATTATTTGTAATTCTCAGCAATTGAACAGCGCTTCTGAAATATTAAGTTTATTAACGGAATTTAAAAACAAATATAATAAAAATTAATGCTTTCCGAAATAAGTTTGATGTGCACATAATTCGTCTAATGTGACCCATAAACGTCGTATAAAAATAATATTCAACTTATGGAGCTGGTGGATTTTGCATAATATTTTGCACTTGGTACCAATTAAAATGCCGAATTTATTATGAACATGAAACGAAATAAGTATTCCAAATTCGCATTTCATACCCTTAGTACAATTGTCTACAAAACTCCTTGAAAACGAGTTCTTCAGTGATGTACACATTGACTCATAAGTTTTGCTGAACGTAAAATATGAATGAAGGAAATATTTTAAACTGCTATAAACTGAACGGTACATCGGATACAACTAAATGAGAAGATGATCCAACATTTTGTTGAAAAATTCAACCTAGAAGGTTATTACGAACATTTTATATCTGTTATTAATAACACTATTAACGCTGCTAACTTGCAGCAATTTCACTTCTTGCTTTTCACTGTCATTATTTACATGGCCAAAGATTCTGTTAACAGTTTCTTGATATGGCGTGGCATCCTCTCAATCCTTTCCAAAGTAGAAGCGTATAGAATTGTGTGTTTCCCAACGGCTATGCACTACGATAGTCATATAAGAGGGCATTGATGAACAGTACGAATGCAGATAATATGATTTGCTCTTCTTTCATCGCTTATTTAGTAGTAATTGTTTGAATAAATTTCAATGAAAGTATGCTATAAAGAAATACGAAATAAATTCACGCCACTATAGAATATTCTAGAGCATTGCAGAGTACAGAGACTAAAATATGATAGCTCATGTGGTGATGCAGATGGTTAAAGAAACTTGTCTTATATGCGTATAAACAAATAAAATTAATAAATATAAAAATAATAAGCAAATTAGATAAAGGTAAATTACGATACAACATAATTTTATTTAATGATAAAAAATTCTTCACGTTTATTGATATGAACGTTTTTATTGAAATTTTTCGAAACATTGGGCGAGCATAAAATTTAGAGTTCTTCAATACTTTGAAGTGAACGATGGGAAGAAAACAAATTCTATTTGCGGGGTACATACCTTCTGTTTGATGTTATTCAAAAAGCTGCTCAGTAACAGCATGGCTACTGTTATTGGCACCAGATATACAAAAAGACTTTGATGACCTCCTAGTTTGAATTTTGAACAAAATGTAAAACTATCTTGTCATTTAGTTGTCTCTAGATGTATCCTTCATCTTTCATCAGCGATGGGAACGAGAATTGTATTTGTGCTTACTTAAGTTTCTTTTGTTTAAAGTCTCCTTCGCGTTGGACTATTGGTCCGTTATGATTTTGAGAAAAAAGTAACTTAACTTTCTATTTCATTGCGCTTATTCAAATTTAAAGTAAAATGTATGGATGTATGAATCATATGATAAAAATAGAAATGATTTTCTACAATAAAATAAAAATCCAAACGCAATTCACACACTTCAAAGAAACAAATATGAATATTAGATAATATAAAATAACAAGAGATATATAATTCTTTGGGAGCTTTTTTTTCCCAAAATAAAAAAAATATTTAACTTTGACCTAAACAAACACAGGGCAACTAAAACAGGGCAACTTTTCCTACAATATTCGCTCTTATACTGTTTGTGATGTAACCCACTTAGTAAATTGTTTATATAGTTTGCTATTGTAATTTTCTATATAGGTACACATATACATATGCGTATTTATGAACAGATATATGCATGCATGCTTACATGCATCTGTGCATGTTTGTTCATTAGTTTATTTTAACAAAAAAATAACATAACTTGAGAGTTTATTTTTCCACACAAAACAAATATTGTTTTTTATATACAAGGAGGTATGTGCGTACTTTACTATTAAAAGTTGTTGTGCCGTCGTTGTTGTTAGATTCCCAGTATGTTGTCATTTAGAGTGACCTACTCTCGTCCTTCGCTTACCTATTAAACAAGTTTTATATTCAGTATCAAAGTATGAGGTCGTTACGATTTTATTATATGACTCATAACACTGTTAACTATATATTTATGTCAATTAGATGGACGCAACGTTCACTACTGATCTCACCTAATGAATTTGATTTGAAGATTTATAAACTCAAACTGTTCTTAGTAGAATTCGACAAATCAAGTTTCAAAATGGCAAACAGAACTACAATAGCTAAATAACCGGAACGATTTGAACTAAAATCGTACACCAATTCCTATATATTCTAATAGATTTTTTGTCATTAACAATTTCGTCTTCAAACGTAAAGGAGCAATTTCATGGAAGATGACGCGTATTTACAATGATGGGTGCTCACAATTCGTTTTAAGATAAAGTAACAGTTGCGACATGTTTTATTCTAAATTAAATCTGTGTTATGTTCATTTCAAAAATTATTTGTTACTATATTTTTTCTTAACTTTTAATGAAAGGTTAAATACATAAAATTACATAACAAGTCTCTTAAATAAAGTGACACTTAGCCATTTTGATGTAAATTATATTAAAATTTTAAGCGAAAGTTTAATTTGTTATATTTATATTTAATCGGAGGAACATATTAAGTACATGTATGAAAGTTATGTTTGCCTTAGCAAGAAGTGTCGAATGATCATAAAATTTGGTGTTTGGAATTCTACAAATGACTTAAGCATCTAAATTAATATGTGAGTAAGATCAACATTTACAATGAAATGACAGCGCCAAAATCAACGCTACTCGCATGTTAATCCTAATCTCCTTCCACTCCTTTATCTGATTAACGTCGAGAAAACCAAGGTCAAAACATTTGCAAAAGTCCGCATTGATCATACTTTTGCAACACATCCCTACATCCTATAGTCAAATCGTCAGTAATCCGCGCGCAGCCGTGCAAAGCAAAGCAGTAGTGCTACTGAAGTAGCTGTAACTTTCACACTAATTGACATGAAATTTTAACGTGCATTTTTCGAGGGTTAGTTCTATCTAGAAACCATAGGTTAGTCAACAGTGTTGCTAAATATATGTCAGAACAAAATGTTATTGTATGAGATGTTATTTCGATATTCAATCCATATGTTGGCGAGCAACGGGATTTCGAATAATCAACTTGTCACGATAAAGCTCACTTTTCGTAAATAGAAAGTCTTTTGAAATTTATGCACACTTTCAATAGAACCCTAAACTTGGCGTTTATGCATTTAATCGGTATCTACGACGAAAAGTGGCAAATAGCGCTGAATGTCCTAAATGAATGGCTAAAGTGCTCAAACAACTTCACACAAAAAAGCTGTAACATTATTTTCAAGTAAAATCGACCCTTAAGTAGTTTATACCACTTGGCTTACTATGATTCTTGACTTCTTTTCGTCATAAAATGGTAAAAATTGCATTGTTCATTATAAAGTTTTTATAGAAAAAGTTTCAAATGTTGCGCAGTAGATACTCTATGCTGGCCTTGTTACTGTAAAATATTATTTTATTCGTTTCTGAAAGAGAGAAAGAAATAAAGAGAGAATTACCGCTTTTTAACGATTGCTTACATGAATATAAATATACACATTTTCCAGTACTTTTTCTCTTGAAAAAGTTTAATTGAAAAGGGTGAGGATGAAAAGAATTCTTCAATTTATTTTAGAATGCATAAACGAAACGATTGAAAAAACAGCGACACGGAAAATAAAACAACCCAAATATGAAAAAGAAAAAGATTTATAACAAGTTATTAAAACAGCAGCTTTACAGGTAAAACAGTAACTGTTATTGTGTGTGTTTCTTCTGCAAAGCTAATTGAAATTGGAATTATTTGGTTATATTTAAAAGGAATTTGGGTTGGGAGGATAAGAGTAGAAAGGTGTAACAATTTTATGTATTAGGTATATATATAATTCCATATCAAATGTCAACATTCCACACAAGAGCCAAAGCATAGCAATTCTAAAGACGACGATAACAATCAAAGTGAAACGTGTGCGAATCTCCCAGGATCTACTACTGTTTCTTAAAATTATGACATAAAAGCATTAAAAAAGAAAATGAATAAAAATGCTTATACCTCGAAACCTTTGCAGGCGGAGATCAAGTAAACGCCCCGATATTGGAAGAAGTCGATCGCCAAGAAGCTTTTCAAGATCCGAAATTGGATTCAAATTAATCGGTCGATGTCATCCACAAAAATTTTGTCTGCTTTGAGAGGAGATTTTGGGTATATTTGGCTTGTTGTTTTACTTCCTAGTGTGTTTATGTAAAAGAAAGTTAACAAACCGTTCTCATGCCACTAAATTTTCCCACAATTGTTTACTACATCAAAATGATTTCTTGATGAAAATCCTAGTTGTTCTTTCTGCACGGAATTCATATTCCAGTTGAAAGGTGGGGGAAGTCACAAGCTAGGGATGGACGATACTCTAAATGATCTTCTCGCGGCATTTTTTTTTCTATAATTACTGTTTAATTTGTCGACGGAACCTTCATCACACCCCTAGTAATTATTAAAATAATTTAGTAATTCGATTAGCCTTTTGATAGGGCCTTAAATAAACTTTTATTTATAGTAACTTTTGCCATGAATTCTTCTAAAGATTCTTTGGTTTCTTGTCGCGTATAACTTTTTTACAGCTTTGCTTCAATCCACCATTGCAACAGAGATAGTTGTAATCTTCTTATTTCTTAGAAAGAGTAAAATTTAAGTGCATATGTGTATAAAGCAAGGAAAGCAAAAGATAAAATCATTTTTTCTTTTATTTTCCTAACAGTCATAAAGTTTTACAAAACGATTTATTTAAAGTCATCAGTAGTAGACAGGCACTTATTACCTTGTATGTGTATGAATATGGAACATGCACATCACAAACACACTATAAATAAACACAACATTCATGTATTCAATCAAAATGCTTTTATTTGTCTTTTGTTGTTGTTGCTATTGCTTTGTGATTGATTGCTATTTTTTTTTTTATGACAGCTTCGGTTATACTAGCAATGCATTGATTCATTCATTCATTGATTCACATGCATTCATTTCTCTTACGCATTCTCTCTTTCTCCCAGTACCTCTTCTTCTCTCTCTCTCTTTGTGTTTGGTTTATAAAGTATTCTATTATTAATTCATCAGTAAACCTCATCCATAGCTGTCCCATGAGCAGCAACAATAATGTTTAAAAACTATTTTCACGTTTTACGTACAACATGGCCAGCGCAGCTGCAGCGGCAACAACATTACCACCCAACTTGTTAAGTGATGATGTGTAAAATGTGTCTCTTGCACGCATGCAGATTGTTTATTTATACTTTCAAGCTCCAATTAAACTGTATTTTTATTTTAATTCTTATTCTTATGCAAATGTTTACATATGTTGCGCCCAATGTTTTGCAAATCCGATCTTTTAATAAGACGTAACATGAACACAAGAATTTGGTAGAATGCTATTCACCATAATCCTGTGCGTGCGATTCTCTAAATTTAAAAAATCTATTTTTCATTTCCAATAACGGTACAATGCAAAACCGACCGCCTTTAATAAGAAAGCTTCGCTCTTGGAAGTCCACGATTTGTTTTGAAAGTAGTAACGTTCCAGCAAAGATTTACTTCCGACGTAAAAGTGTTGCCATAAATCTTTTCAAGCGGATCCTGAATTTAAACGACTTTTTTACTATCAGAAATCAATGGTTCATAAACACATGGAATTCAAATGTGCCATCATTTTGAAAAAAACAAAAAGAGTGTCATCAAAGCCTTTGTAGCTCATACCTAACTGATCGAGTTGGCATGAACTTTTGAGGATGGCGCTTTCTAAAAATAATATTTTTTCTTAAAGGCGACGTATTTCGTTCGTTATCGTAAATTATTACCCTCGTAAATTGTTATCAAAAATGGCATCACGGCGAATAGAGTTTCGTCACTCATTAATTTTTAAAATGTCAAAAAATAAAAATATATGAAGACTCCGAATATTGAAAATAATTAATTTACTAAAAAAAAGAAAATTGTCAATGTGGGAGCGTTCTTGAAATAGACTTTTAGAAATAACAATGAATTTTAATTTAAATATTTCAATGCCTACCAGCGAGTTCATTAGCCTCAGTCTGTATGCATGGCTGTGTGCTAAAAGAGTGAAACAGTGAATTATCTGCCTTGGCTTGCTTGCAACTTACAGCAGAGAGAATTGATATCTTAATGGTTTATCTCTTTCTTCTCCTCTTATCGTTTATGCAAAATGTTAATGCAAGTAAGACAGGGTTTTCCGTATGCAAAACGAGACCAAAACGAATATATCAATAAAAGCTCAGTAATGGTTGATTTTAAAGATATGTCAAGATGAAATAGTTATATTTTCCTAAAGTACTAGCATTAACTGAAAGAACACTATTAACCGAGTATATCACAACATAATCGATATAATATAAACGAATGCATACCAATTTATAGAAAATGAACACAGACTGACTTTATATACATGTTACATCACTAAATAAATCTCTTATGTGAAGCGTAACATTATTCGCATATCGATAATACCGCTTTTAAATGATATAGGCCAAAAATTTACAGCATTCCGATTATTAGTTTACAAGTCGCAGTTAGTTAAGTGAGGCTACTTTTTGGGTTGTCTCCCTTTCGTCGGCTGCTGTCCGCTCGGTGGGTTGCTGATTTGACTTTGCAATGAAATGATCAATCCATGTTTCATCCATTATCAAATGTTTTTTCCGTTTCCTCTAAACAGTACCAGACAGCGCTCTACATCGTGAACTAAAGTGAACAAACGCCACACCCATTTCGAACAGAGCTTTCTCATGGATAAACGTTCATGCAAAATAGTAACTACACTGCCTTCTGATGTTGTTAAGGAGTATTGTTGTACATTCTTCAAACAGGACACTTATTGAGTCGGGTGTTATGCTGGCTCTGTTGCATTTAAACATTTTTTGTTTCATTGTGTAAGTTTGTAGTGCTTCAAGAATTGTGCTAATTGGATTAATATTTTATACAAAGAGAACGAAAATTCTCTTAACTATTTTCAATCAACGATTCATTGCCATGTTTTTATTCTCTTAACAAGAGTTGTGGGATTTTTGACAATGCACGTTGGATACTTGTGCTCTGTGCACAGTACGTTGAAAACAGCTAATTAAGTTAACGTAGCGTCATATAAGAGAAGAGATTATTTTTACAAATTGATCACGGATGGACAATTTATCTTCTCTCCTCAAAATTACAGATGTAGGCGGTTCTTTAAAGTATTAGTTTTGCAGACTGTATTGCGTTCAGAGTACATTTTTAACAGGTACAACTAAATGAGAATATAGTCCAAAATTTTATTCAAAATTCGAACTGGGGGATTATTACGGTTTTTTTTTCTTTCTGTTACCAGTAAAAGTTTAGTAGAAATTTGGCTTATTCTCACTATTTACATAGGCAAAGTTTCTGGTAATACTTTCTTGATATGGCATCGCATCCTCTCAACCGTTTGCAATGCAGAAGCGTATGCAATTCTATGTTTTGTGTGCGTACGAAAAAACCTAAACATTGGACTAGGTATGTATGTAACAAACCTAGTTTGTTTTCTTTTCTTCACTTACTTTATATTGAAGAATTTTAAAATTTACGTTCGACAAATGCCCCGACAAAGTTAGAATATTAGAATAGAAGAAAGATTTTTATTTAGTCTGTCAATAAACATGCAAATTTTTGTTAACTTAGTTCTCGTAAGTGAAAAATCTTCTTTATCGTATAGGAAAGTAGATCCTTCTCTAATCCGAATAACAAATTTATGCGTTGCCGAAGCGTATTATCTTGCTTTGTCTTCTTTCTTTTTGACGAACTAATTGTTCTAAACTTAAACAACAAGGTTGCTCGGGAGTTTTGTCGCCGAACTGAAAAGAAATCGAGATTATTGGAAGCGCTGGAGCATATGAAAGGTCTCCGAATTAAACACAAAAGTA
Source organism: Glossina fuscipes (assembly GCF_014805625.2). Taxonomy (NCBI): domain Eukaryota; kingdom Metazoa; phylum Arthropoda; class Insecta; order Diptera; family Glossinidae; genus Glossina; species Glossina fuscipes. Next base: position 607,207 of record NW_023998646.1, read on the forward strand.
GAGTGAAATCATTTCAAGGTTTTATAATAATTTGTTGGCTTCATGATAAATCTTGTAGAGAGTACTTTTAGCATATATGGAAATTATTATTTTTATTTTACCCGGAAAATTCGACCAAAATAACTTGGGAGTTTTTTTCGGAAAATTGGTACCTCCATTAGGAAATAACACATGTCGGCCCGAAGTACGAAATAAACTACCCCGCAACAAGAATCTTCGTTCGCAGTTTCACAACCATGAAAAGGACGGTAATATGTTTTTAGATTAGAAATAACAGAGAAGAAATAAGAAGAAATAACAGAGGGCCTGCAAATGACAACTGTACAAGGGCTTGTTGACGAATGCCGATTGGAAACAGATTACCGATTCTTTTATATGACGATATTTATATGAAAGAAAATTATTTTAATATTCATTGTGATGACGAAGCGAGCGCATCGCAAATGTCGATAACGAAACAACGGGAAGAACAGCGGCAGACAAAGATACTTTTCAGGACGTACCATAAACGCAGATATATTAAGAAAGCACGCTGCGAAAAATGTTTGACTTTCAGGACCAAGCGAGATTTCACAGACAGTTTGTCCCAAACTTTCATACAACCCAAAAATTAAAACGCAGAAACGCCATATCTACAAAACACCAAAGATGAAATGTTTGAAATGTACCGGTAGCAATATGAAATGTACAAAATATTATAAATATAAGCACAAATGAGATTTTAGGAAATTAATTTGTGATAAGATTATGGAGAAATTTAAATAAATTAGATATTCGGAAATTCATTTTTGATAGGATTACGGCGAAAGCATTACCGCAACTTACTGGACTTTGCTGGTCTTATTGTATAAAAGTTCTAAATTGTTAGCCTGAGAAGATGACGATTTAGACTATACTAACCGCATAAATAAAAAATTATTCAAAATAGGTAGGCTAGGATTAACGAATAACTTATAATACTTAATCAATTATTTAGTTGTTTTATATAATAATTTAAATTACAAAAATTTGGGGAATAACTCTGACATATAAATAAGGCAAAAATAATAAAACTCGATTAAGCGCCGTGTAGAGTAACTCATTTGTGATATGGAATACTGGATAAAATATATCAAATATATGTGTAAGTAAATAAAGTTAATAAATATATCAGTAATAAGTAAATTAGACAAAGATAAATTATTCTACAGCATAATTTTTTTTTTAAATAAACAATTTATCTATATTTCTTGATACGAAAGTTTTCGCCGAAATTTATTGAAGCATTTGGCGAACATAAAGTTTACAGTTCTTCAATATAAAATAAACGACGATAAGAAAACTAGTTATGTTTGCTACACATCAATTAAATAAATTGGAATCTTTTACTTAATTTTGGATATCCTTTATTTAGTTTAACACATATATAAATTTTCACAATTTTATTTTTATTAAGACGGAAATTAATACTAGCATTTACGTTTAATTTTAGACATGAACAGCTTAAAATGAATGATTTTACATCGTGGGAAACCAATAATCTGCACTCAGCAGTTTTAATAATTTAGTGAAACCGGAAAGAATCTTTACAGTAGGATGCAACAGAAGTCCTGTGAGAATTGTTTACAACGTATTCAAATGACAGTCGTTGTTTATGAAACCCTAGGTTTATCACTTTTTTCGTTACAATCGTCCTCAAATTTATCGTGTTTGTTGGACTTGTCCTTAACTTATACATGTACTTTTTGGTGTTTTTTCACACAATCGGTCGTATATGTATACCATAATGAATATTCATTTAAAAGCACAGAATTGCCTACGCTCCTGTTTTGAAAAATTTGGGAGTATGTAAGGTTATATTAATATTAACAGAATATTTTGCTTTACAAATATTGAGTGAGTCAAACTGCTGCTAATTAACAGCGTTACTACTTTGATTGATAGCAGAAACACATGACTTAGTAATATACGTCTGCCGTCTACGTTTATTATGCCAACCATTAACTCTTACGCCGTGGCTGGTCTCGTACGCCGCTGGGGATCACGACTCTAGCAGATGTGGGTTGGAGTTTGAGACATAGCGCCGTTGAATTCGCTGAGGACATCTGCTTGTAGGCTCGGATGATACATTCATATACTTGCGAGCTTCTTTGCATGGCAGACGTAGATTTCGGTGGAATTGAAGGCTCTGCTTCGTATCGCTGTCTGGTGGGGTGTCTAAGACGGCTTCGCTAGGTAGTGGATTTTATTTATTTATTTATATATTCCACTTATACAAGAAACTCAACTAAAACAAAATGGCAGTCGAGTTCAATTGATTCTTAAGTAAATCTTAAAATTAATTAATAATAAAACTTAGTATAAGTAGAATAAAACTAATAAGGAGGAGAAAAAAAAAACATGTACACAACTAGCATAGAGCCACACCCACAACCGATACAGGACCAAATTGCAAGTGAACCCTTAAGCCATCGCAAACATGCATAAGCTTGGCAACCGATAATTGTTAACAACAAATTAATTTTCGACTCATAATGACATATTTAAGGTTAAGTCAGTTTAAGTACGACATAGGTAAATCGCGCGTATTAAGCAATGTTGCTTTAAGGGACTTTAAAGAGTCCGTTAATAAGAATAAATGATAGACATCATTTAGGTTCTTGCAAACAACTCTGAGCGGGTTAAACAGTTCAAAATTATATTTGCATTGACTAAGCTTTATCAACATAAAGTGCCTAGAGAAACGGTTAGGGGCATTAAAGCCTATCTCACGAAGTAATGCGGGCGAGTCAATTGCACCATTTATTAATTTGATTAAGAAGGAAACCCCAAGAACAAATCTACGTTTCTCGAGTGACGGTAAGGATAACAGAAGCAACCTATTTTCATAGGGTGGAAGAGGGGAAATCGGGTCCCAACCCAAATTCCTAAGGGCAAACAGCAAGAATTGCTTTTGTATAGATTCAATTGAATCTACGTAGCACCTATGTGAAGGAGACCACACAACAGAGGCATACTCAAGTATAGGTCTAACCAAACACGTGTAAAGCCTTTTCGTAATATAAGGATCATCAAGCTCTTTGGAGCACCTCTTTATAAAACCAAGCGCGGACCTAGCTTTGCTTAACGAGGACTCAATATGCAAATTGAAACGTAACCTATAATCGAATAGAACGCCTAAATCTATGAACGAATCGACGTCTTCCAACCTGTGCGAATCAATGAAGTATTGAGTACTGAACGACTTCCTTCTTAAGAAAGAAAGCTTGTTACATTTATTTCGGTTTAGTTTCAGAAGGTTCAAAGAGCACCATGCAACCAAATTGTTCAAATCATGTTGAAGATAATGTGAATGCGATTCTACGGAAAAAGAAGAAAACAGTTTCACATCATCAGCATACATTAGAATCTCACTGAACTTAATCACGGAGGGCAAATCATTGATGTATAAATTAAATAAAATAGGTCCCAAGTGGCTACCTTGAGGTACGCCAGACGTCACGGGGAATTCATCCGAGGTAATGAGGTTAAACAAAACCCTGAATGATCTACCATTCAGATAAGAGCTTAACCATTCCCCTAAGAAGAGAGGAAAGCCAGAGGTCTGGAGTTTAAATCTAAGTAGTCTATGATTAACCATATCAAACGCTTTGCTAAAGTCAGTGTAAATGACATCAGTGCGAGAACCACTAGAAAAAGCCTTGAAAACATGAGATGTAAACTCTAACAGATTGGTCACCGTAGATCTTCCCTTTCGAAAACCATGCTGGAAAGGAGAAATATACAATTTCATGGAAAAGGCTATATGCTGAGCCACAATTCGCACGAACAGTTTAGGTAAGACACTCAACTTGGCAATGCCTCTGTAGTTCCCTACAAGTTGCCTACTACCACTTTTGTGAGTAGGAATAAGGAAAGAAGTCTTCCAACACAAAGGGAAAACACCTAAATTGAAAGACTTATTAAAAATCTTTGAGATAACAACACAAAGCTCGCCAGCACAAGATATAAGTACACATGAGGGGATTCCATCAGGTCCAGGCGAACAATTATATTTCAGAGAGCTCAATCCTTCAAAAACGTCATTTTCAGATATAACAAAGTTAGGAATTGAAATCAAATTAGAAAACGGATATGGATAGTTTACGGATAAATCAAAATTGGCAGTTGAAAAGTTCTGTCAGAAGTATTCCGCAAAGAGATTTGAGGTTTCAAAATCATCCGAGGACTCGGAACCATTAAAAGATACAAACGACGAATTTATGGAGATTTTTCTTTTGGAATTAACGAACTTAAAAAACTATTTAGGGTTAGCAAACAAGGAGGATTTAACAAACTGAAGGTTCTGCTTAAGATAGTGGAATATTAAGTGTTGTGTAAAAGCATTCGTAATAAAGAATTACAATAACGAACCTTTAATTGTGTTTTCACTACAGTAGTATTGGCGGTTGAGGGAATTAAATTTATGCCTTGCAACAGTGTAAGCGAAATAGTCGAAAGAAGAACCACTTTTCGAAAATTTTTTGAAAAGCTTGTTTTTCCTATTCTTGTAGTATTTAATTGTTTTATTAAACCACGGGGGACCCTTGCTTCGAGGACGGGACTGCTTGATCAGAACGGATGCAGAAAAAGCTTGATTTAATATATTGTAGAACGACGACAGTAAGCTATCAATGCTTCCCTCTAAGAAATCGAGCACAATATGAGAAAGATGTGATTTTAGTATGGAAACATTGGGTTTATGGAAGTCATAAAATTTACATGAAAAATTTGAATTTGGAACGTTATAGGAGTTCAACGAACCAACAAGCTTGTGACGAAAGGAAACACCCAATACTGGATGATATGGATCCTCAGGTAAACTAAACTGAAGACAACGCAAACCTCAGGAAAATTTGCAAAGCAGAGATCAAGAAATCTACCATTGCAATTAGGGGTACCATTGTATTGAACTAAATTATTATCAAATAATTCATTGAAGAACACAACGGCTTTATCAGATGTTGAGGAAGGAATCAAACAGTCGGAACTATCACTGTAAAACCAATTGACTTGAGGCAAATCGAAGTCACCCAACGCAAGGACTATATCGGAAGGTTTAGATTGCTTGGCCACTTCACAAATGAGGGCGGCCTGTTTCTTATATACAGAGATATCCGAATTTGGGGGAATATAGGAGCAGGTCACATATAAGTGTTTATTAGGAAATTTCGCTCGAATGGCGATAAATTCAACATCGGGATAGTTGGAAATTCAAACGAATAGGTGGGGAATGCCGATGGCAATTAAAACACCACCACCATCGCGATACAAACGATCGTTTCTGAAAACTTGAAACGAATTATGGAAAAGTTCCGACGAATGTAGATCCGGCTTTAACCAAGTTTCAGTGAAGACCAAACAGGAAAACTCCGTGCTCACTGAATTTAGGAAGGTAGAACGAATTTTTGAATTTAGGCCCCTAACATTTTGATAAATGAGAGAAAATGAGGCTGAAGAACTATTTAGTTTTTTGAAGGGGAAAGAGCTACTGCATTCGCATTACGGGGTCGGTCCCGATGGATAAATTCCTTAATTAAGGATCCAACCGGCCAGAATGGTTTATTTAAAATCAAATCCATATTTTCGGTCGGAACTAGAATTTTAAAAGACGAGATAGTTCTAGATTGAGAAGGACCCAGTTTGAAAATACTAACTCGCTTTAAATTGACAGAAAGGGCTTTCGATGCCAGATAATCCCTTATGTTTTCAACAGATGTATCTGGTGCCAGTCTTGACACAAATATTGCCTTTCTGGGAGGAACTGCCTTCAAGCATATGTCATCAGTACTGGGAGCAGCAGGGTTAACGGATGGGGAGTTATGAGTTGAGGAAAATATAGAAGGGGTAACCACACTTGCACGAGCAGCTTGTGCGATCTGCTCAGTTTAGCGACCAGCATTTACACTCGAACAGCGAGGAGGAGAGGACGATTTACTATTACCCTTATTAGTTTTGGGCGATGACACCTGAGAAGATTGAGTGACATCTATGGGAGGAGATACCCTTGCCACTTCAGTATAGCTCAAGCCAGAAGGACTACTCGGCCTATTTGTAACATTTATGTTACCAACCGACTCAGCCGTAGCAGAAACGCTAACATTATTTTTAGCCTTTAGGGAATCGCTAACTTGCACCGACGAAACGGACTTAGGAGGTGATGAACCGCACGCTACGCTACGCGTTGAGACTTTGTTAGCTGAAGAGGAAGATGACTGCGCAATATACTGACATTCATAAAACCTAGTCTTGATTAATTCAAACTTCTCCACAAAGAGCCGAGATTTTTGCTCAAATTTGAGAAACAATTTCTCGTCTCCGTGAAGAGCTTGTAGAAATCAATGTCCCGCTTTCTACAGTCAGGACATGACCATCGTAAACCTTTAGAAGGGTCAAGGACTGCATCAGCAGCACGGCCGGTAATAACAGCACACTTTGAATGTCCAAAGCGATCAAACAACCAACAAGAAATGAATCGTTCAGATTCAGGGCCGGTTTTCGCACGACATGGAGTAAATAAGCAATCCATGTCAATTGGAACAACAAAAGTAGCTTATGAAAAGAAAAACTAAAAAATTCCCCGGCAGCGAATTAAAGCAAATATCTCACTACCTTGTCCACTGTAAAAAAAGAGCGAAAGCTAAAGAACTGTAAACAAAAGATTAACAGGCAAAAAAAAAAAAGAGACTTTTTACAAAGAGCTCAATTGTTGCTTACACAAAACCAAAATGATTTTTTCACATAAATGATTATAATATTTCATATACGTTAAATTAACACTTTATTCTTTTAGAGAAATTATAAAATTGAACACGATTCAAGCAAAAAATAAAAATAAAAGCCAGAAATACACTAAAAAGTTAAAATATTTCTTGCACTGAATAAAAACGCGACCACGACACGACGGAGAGTTGCCAAACTTGCCGCAACTTCGGCGCAAAAGACGGGCGTTGCTTTGGTATTCCGTGGGTATCATTGCAGCGGGTCGATGTAGGGTGGTTTCGTTGATTTGGCTGGGTGGGACTTGGCCTTTGTTTCATTGTGAACCTGTCTTGTAGCATTGCGCGTTGTGGACAGGGTGCATTCGCTGGACTGGAGGATATTATTGTTCGCGAGCCAGGTTCGTTTCGGGGTCCATTCGGATCCCCTCGTTGGTGGTGGACTCCCCGGTAGTTTCTATGTTGGCAGCAGTTAATGGTCTGCACTTCTCGTCAGCCGCAGATGTAACAGTGCAAGACCTGTGGGTTCGTACATTTATACTGGTAGTGTCCGCCCTGGGCATACCGTCGGCACGGCGTCGCCGCATTTATTTGCCTCTCTTACTGGATCTGGTGCCTGGATCCATGCCATGTTGTTTGGCGAATAGCGCCGCCGAGCGCCTTGCAGAAATTCTCGTTGTGCTTCTTTGGGAGCTTCGCGTGACGTGTTGCCCGTCGGGATCGTTTCGAGATCGCGGGCGAGCTCCAGGAATTCGGCTAAATGGGTGAAGTCTCGATGCGTTCTAATTTTTGTTCTTCCGTCACCGCGGTATGGCGCTTCAGGTCTTGCAAGGCCAGCGCATAGTCTTGAATTTTTTCTCTCGGTCGCTGGATGCTTCGGCGGATGTCACCTCCGAGTCGGGTGTATCGCAATGGTAAGAAGAACCTCAGAAAGTCGGCCTTGAACTATTCCCAGGCTGCCCAGCGTTGATTGTCGTTGCGGTACCACGTTAACGCTGGCATATGGTCCTTGTCGACGCCGTATGTCTCTGCTAGCTCCTCGATAAAGTTGAGCATCTATCTTCGGACTACCTCGATAATGGGTCTCGCGTCGACCGCTGTCGGGAAAGCTAGGTGTTCCCTGCCAATCGCGCTGGCGAGCTGGGTGATTTCGCTGGCGTTATTGATTGGTGCCGAAATATTGGAATGGAATGCCGGTGCCATTTTACTATTCGGCCCGGTATCGTCGCTGGTACGTGCAGGGTTTCGGGGCTCGTAAGTGGGTGTAAAGATCCCTTCTCGATCGTTGATAGCTCGTCGGGTACGTTTCTCGCGGGAGATGCTGGAGAGGGCGATCACTGTCTGGTGAGGGTCTCGAGTTCCGTCTGTAGTTCCAGTAGGCGTGTAACAACCTCGGGCTTATTGCCCTGATTTATGAATTGCGCCTCTTAATCTCTTCCACGGTATCTGTAATCTCTAAGTCGAACTCCCCGAAGCAGGCTTGGAGTTCGTCTCGACGTTAAACGTAACGTTGAAATCATGATAGCGGCGGACAAAGCTCCCGAACGGAGGGCCAGGGGATTAGAACACCGTTAGCAGTTTCCCTGTGGGCGCTTTGAGTATTTAATTCTTTATTTGATTTCTCCCGCCCGTACAAATTTTTGGCGCGTTTAGTAGCCCTTATGCAAATTTTATTTTAAATTAAATTTTTAAATTATGTAGCAAAATTTCAAAATAAACTATTCTAATACTTATATGTAAAATAGTTTACCTGCGGCTAAGTACGTATCTTCAACGTTTTGGACAATAAGCCTTTGAAGGATTAAATGGTAAAAGCCGCACTTAGAAGACTTAATGCGCCCGCGGGCTAATGTGAGTGTTGCTTAAATGAAGCAACAGTAATTAAGTAATTGTCCAAAGAGAAAATGAGAAAAATTGAAAATAGCGTATCAAATTTTCGAATTTCTTTTCACTTTTCCTACTTTTACTATACGATTTATTGTCTGTTAGAATAATATGGAAATAAAATGTTAGCTAGCATAAGCTAGGTTCCACAAAACTTCGGGGAAAAAGAATATCTAGATAGAAAAGTTTTTCCCTTTTCTTCTTCCCTTTTTAACAAATAAATACGTTCCACTTATTCAGCTTGAACAGCTTATGAAATTAATCAAAATTTTAATGATGTTTCATGTAACATCTTTTAAATGAAACTTTCAATTTTTCGTTCCATTTCGTTAATTAACTTTAGCACATAATGACCGATTCTTGTGTTTATCTCTACACTAATAAACATTCGGATTTTTATCTTTTTTTTTCTGTTGTGCGCGTCGACTAAGCGTAACTAGTGCTATGCCCTCTTGCGCTGAAAAAGGGTCACTTCCTACCACACTTTAACACTATAATTGGTAACTACACAACCTGTTGCATTGAAAAAGCGAGTCTGTATTTGGTGACAATTGAGAAGGATTGAAAAGGCGAAGCTCCGACCGAAGATACACGCGTTTGATTTGTCCGACTAGGAAAATTTTTCTCATATCTCTCTTTTTTTTGTAACATTAATTTCTTAGTTTTCTCTACACTCACGCATAATCAGATCCTTTTCTCTTGGAGAAACTTTCCACTTTCTCTCCGCGTTCGGACAACAGCCAACTAAACTTGCGAAGGTTTGCACATTAAATTCGTGATGTTTTCCGTTAAACGAATAGGGATATACCTAGCTGCCTTCTATGTTATACCTACTGTGTCATACACGAGATCACGGTCCGAAACTCAGCGATCACTAGGGATATTTCCATAAACTGCTTTCCTTCCTTACGTTAACGATCTATATAAGTTCTAACAATGAAATGTAGCAAAGTTATATGAGACTTTCTGGACTTGACGTCTTTTAATTTGCCTGAAATTTCTAAAGTGAAACCGTTCGCTTGGCGATGTTCATATAATTGCCCAAAGTTAATATAATATAATTGAGAAAAGCAGCTTTAATTCAGCGCTCTGTATAAAGAATTGATATAATTGCTTGATTACCTCAAGTTTGCCGACTTTTTCCTTTTTTGTCCGAATTTGGTAACATCTGAGAGTAATTAACTGAGCGAGCCCGAATTTGGTAATATCTGAGAAAATATTGAAAAAGTTAGTCTGCATTTGTTGACAATTGAGAAAAATTGAAGGGGCGAATCCGAATTTGGTGACATCTGAGAACAATTGAAGGAGCGAGTCTGTATTTGTTGACAATTGAGAAAATATTGAAAAAGTTAGTCTGCATTTGTTGACAATTGAGAACACGAACGCTTGTTTTTTGTATCCTACACTGTCTTTTATACACAGTACATTAAGTTCTTGCAAAGCTATGTAACACCCGGAAGGGCTTAAAATAAATCTAACTTTTATTCATTTTCTGAATCGATCTGAACTCATCTGTCTGTCCCTCTGATATCTGTCCGAATGTTGTGGTGTTCAACATAAAACTGGCAATTTTTAAGATGTTTTGATGGAGCTTAGTACATTGACATCCTTTGATCCAAGGCGAACGCTATTGAAATGATGCCGGTATGTTAAATGTCTGTGTGTGTGTAAAAAGACAAAGAAAAAAAATCTAAAACGATAAATTCGCTCTTCTAATAAAGCAAGTTAGTTCCCGAGATAGCATACATTTCTTGCTACAAAGAGATCGAGGAGACCGTCATATAATTTGAAGAAGTTAAAAGAACTTCTAATACCCTCAAGCCTACGACATCTAAACATGAGACGCTCAGCAGACACGACGACATTGCAAACCTCGCAAATACCACGTGGTGTCATTTTTATATGTCTTTTGTCATTCATGAATTTAGAAAGAATATTGATCTTCCAGGAATTAAAGGAAGCCTCTGAAAATCGCTTGAATTGAAATGTGGGATTTATTTTGTAGAAAAGGCGGTTGGACTGAATACGAACAAACTCTTTAAATTCATCGTTCAGTTCTTGAAAGTTCCGATTTGCCTTATTGATTCATTGGGAGTGTATTTGATGGACAAAATTGTCCCATCAACTTAAGCCCTTTTTGCGTGAAATTCGGCTTTTTCATTTTAAAAAACCACAGTGACCAAATCCTAGTATCCAAACAAGGTGACAGTCATCCGCTTGAGATTCAAGTAATATTCTATGTATATGAAACACATATTGATTATCTGCATCTCTTTTATTTATTAGAGGTAGGGCTGACTTGCTACCCGAAAAAAATAATAATTTTCTTGGTACCATCAACAATAGCCACCTTAATAGGATGTCTGATAGCAAGCTCGATAAAAGTCGAGGAAAGTTCCTCCCACTTTGACTCTATCTGCTATTTTAGGTAGATTTTTCACTACCAAGAAGCTAGATACATTATGTCCGACGGAACCATCACGGGCATATAAATTGTTATAAAATTCGCCTTAGTAAGATACAGTATGTATCACTGGATCGTGGATATTTTGTTCAAGAAAAATACTCTTCAAAGTACGGCAGGTATGCGCAAGTAGAATATTGGAATATATTCTGTTTAATCAATTTTACGATAAAGGTTATTCCCAATATCTCACGTCTGTATGTAGATCAATCAGCGTTAACCTATATTTTCATAGAGCAGAATGACACCAGGAGCAAAAAGTAAAAGCTACCATTCGTTGTGTCGATTCTAAATGGTGTCACAGAGATCACAGATGAATATTCCAATATTGGTCGAACAAAGGCAGTGTGTAAACGTTTAGCATCATGGATAACCCTCTAGTCATTCATTATTTTATTCAGCTCTCAATTTTTTAATTTTAATGACATATCACTACGCCACGCTAGTCGTTATTGAAATGAAAATTAAAAATTTTTTTTTTCTTTTGTTTAATAAAAATGTAAACGATCACTTCAAAATAATGTTATGTTTGAAATATTATCCATATGATTTTCGTTTGTTTCAAATGTCGTTCGCAAAACGCAATCATCGTGTTCATTAACAGAAATTCTGATTGTCTTAGGCGATCTCATATGGCCGAAGTTCTTCGCTTTGCATTCTGTTGTTTTTTTCTTTTTTTGTAAAATAATGTGGTATATAGCGGCTGATTGCTATGCAGAGCAAATTTGACATTTGCCTTATTTCTATTTGTACATTTGCCTTATTTTGTACTTTTAATTTTGTACAATCATAGAATAAAACGGACACAGCGATAGGCGGACCACCTCTGTACGTGTTACACCGGATCCGTCTAGTTTTACTAGAAAAAAGGAGACGAAAAAGAACTTTTCGAATAAATTTTTGGAAAAAATTTATAGAAAAAACACATTGATGGATAGTAATTTTGGATTATGTGGAGCTTCGTCAAAGAAAACAAATTTTCTAGAAAATAGTAAGGTATATTTTTCTTTTTTTCATTATCAAAATTATATATTGCTAAAAAAAAATTCGTCAGTATAACTTAAAAATTTTGTGTGGTTGACGACTGATACTCGAAATTATAAGTTGCTAAAAGGCCCTTTTAAAAAATCGCGAAAGGCTTTTTCATTTGTGATAATTGCGAAAAGGGAGAAGATAATTAATTAATTAATTGAAACACTTGTAGAATGTAGAAATAAAGCATGGTAGTTCAGTTCGAAAGGAGAAACTCAAATGGAAGAGAGAAACACTTGTAGAATATATAGAAATAATGGGTGGTAGTTCAGTTCGAAAGAAGAAACTCAATGTATAATGTATAAAAATAAAGCGTGGTAATTAAGTTCGAAAGGAGAAACTCAAATGAAAGAGAGAATGTATAGAAATAACTTAATATTTATTTTTGACGATATATATATATTTTTTTTTTTTTTTTGGATTGTTGGGCGGAGATGGACTAAGCCAATAGATGAGCTGTGACCCAATGCTTATACTTGTTCAAATTAGCCTCGATATGCCTGCATATGGGGTTAAAATCGAATTCACCCTTGATCCGCGAAATCTTCTGCTCTTTATTATATTTTCTATCCCTTCGAATCGTGTTAAAATGTGATGTTCGTCGCACTGCCCATTTAAAAAAAAACTCAAACTTCAAATTCTGATTTTCAATAAATTTCTACTTAAATCACTCGCAAAAAATTAGCAAAATGTTTGTTAAATATTAAACAGTCTCTTACGGTCACATACAGACGTTATCCTAAACAATGCAAAAAACGGGAGCTTTGAAATAAAAAAAAAAAAAAAAAACAAACAATATACACATATTCTCCTGTAGTGCCAACGATTCCAATAAATTTTTATTTTATATTTTATGTATATCTTACAATAATTCCAAACTTTCTCAAAAGCGGAAAACTTACCAAGTATGTAAATACAAGCAAAAAAAAAAAATGAAAATCTCGCTTCAATTAAATATTTTGACCATTTAGCTTTAAAATGTTACAATTGCAATTCGGAGTTTATGGCTTAAATTGTACCACGAATTTGAGACACTTGCAGCCAACATTATGTAAAAAATATTACGACAAATGTTATACGAAAATCGGTAAGTCGTTTATTGAAACAAAAAAAAAAAGCAGTAAAAGAATAAACAAATTTTTAGTTACAGTTAAGTTAACGCGTCTTAAATCCAATACTCAAAGATAATCAGTTGATATGATATCTGTGCACTTATAAATAAAACTTGGTGAGCACATTTCGTAATCGGCATATCTGTCACTATATTTGGTTACTTTCGAGGAAGAATAAGTTATTTGCACTTTAGACATTAACTTATTTTGCATAACAATTTTTAAATCGTTATGATGTGAGAATTTAAAATATTTGATAGATCAGCTAATATAATACAGTAATTGAATCTCTTTCTCCAACCCAACCCACTTATGGTACAAGGGTATATCAATTTTGTATGTATATACGCAACAACCAGAAAGATTTGAGATACACCCATCCTTTCTCCACACTTTTTTATGAAGCTTAGTCTACAGATGCGTTTTTAGTCAAGGGTGAATACTATCAAAAGATGCAGATTGCATCACTACTTTTACTATATGGAACTCTAATCTGAAATCGCTTCTAATGTGCATTTTTTTTTTTTCACTTTAGACTAACAATCAGTAAATATTTATTTATATATGAGTAGGAACCAAATAAAAAATTTTCAATCTTTTAGTTCTTTTTTTTTTGAATGCGTGCAAAATAGTTTTAAAAAAAATAAATTAAATAACGAAAAATAAAGAAAAACATTTCAAAAATAATGTCGTAACTTAAACTTAATTCACCATAATGATTTTCGTTTTATGTGTTCGTATGCGAGTGTGTCGGTTTTTAGTTTCTAAAAATACAAGTGCGTTTAAGTGCGACAGTTAGAAACGCAGGCCCTGAATAGTGTAAGAAGAAAATCAAAAATTAAAAGTTATTTCTTGTTCAGGCGAAAAATTCGATCATTGAGGCCACCAGGTTTCAGTTTTGTAACGTTAGCGGCTCTGTTCGCAATTCCCTTTCTTAGTCTATGAAAGGACGCACAAATAGATAATACAAATTAATAAGTAAACATGTAGAAGAAGAAGCAGTAATATTAAGAACCATTACAATTCATTCCAAAGTGAAGCAATTTCTTTTTTCCATATTTCTTTGAAATCATTTGTACAATTGGTCTAATATTCGAAGAATTGACTGGGTGTGCGTTGCTCTAGGGTCCCTGATCGTGGAATGATATGATAAAATCTCATTATTTCGATGAACATATCACGGCAGTCGTGCAACTCTGTATACAATAGTTTCAATAGTTTTCGTAGCGATTGCTATAAATTCTTCCATTTTCGATTTGAAAGCCTGTTGTTTCAGTTGAATTTATGATGACTTTTTCCGTTGGCGCTTTACGGTCTAAAGACATCGAAAAGAATACGAAAGATTTAGTTTTGATTTGTCAAGATGATTGCTCTGTACTCAGTATTGAACTTGCGCTTAAGTTTTCGACTTAGTTCGATGATTTGATGTTTGACTTCATCAAAGCCAACTTGAGTAGCCCTTTCGACATCTGAAAGCTCACATATTTGTGGGCACACATTCTTATATATTTCATTATTTCATACATACACATATACGTAACGAGCTATATGTTCTATATTTATATTTATTTTCGCTCCTCGCAAGCGAGGTTACCAACTTCACACGCTCACTTCTTTATTAATAAGTTACGGATAGTCTGTTGAACTGTCCTCATTAATTGGTGAATAACGGTTACATATTTTGATATTTACTATGTTTTGAAAGAGCGATTCTGCATTTGGTGGCAATTTTGTTCAATTGAAAGAGCGAGTCTGCATTAGGAAGCAATTCTATTGAATTGAAAAAGTGAGTCTGCATTTGGTGGCAATATTTAATAAATGTACATCAAAAGTGGTATTGAAAATGTGGTATTGAAAAGTAGTCAAACCGAACGTTGACAATCGGTTTAAAAAAAGCACAAAACGTAAAAAACAGGTCCAATGATAACACACATAGAAAATAAGGAAAAGATATCAATGCGAGAAATGACACGGTTTTGTTAAAATTTCATTTCCAAATCGTTGTGAGTGTGCAGGAGCACACAGCTACATACATATATGTATATACATTTATTTACTTTCATAAAAAGTGCAAATATTTTTTCACTAGTTTGCATGGATTTTAATTAAATTTTCTTTATTATTATTGTAAACCTTTAAAAAAATCCACTAATTTTTCTTTACAGCATGAAGGAAGGTGTTATTAACACCACCTTCATTGCCGTAACTGTTTCTTTCAATTCGCCTTGGTTTTTTTTGTTGTTTTTCGCCTTCGTTCGTTGGTGCAGAGATTTTTGACCAAATTCCTTGCGGTGCTCGCATTTAAATTATCCCTTATGCGACAGTCAAATGCACGCCATTTTTTTTTGTTTGGCCGTAGCAAGCAATGTAATGCGAGTACCTGTCGGAAGATTTTGTTAGTTTCTTTAGTTAGTTATTGTTTTCCTTGATAAAACCACTACTAAGCAAGCGATTTTACCGATTTCAGATATTCATGTGTAGGTACATTTTGTTTCGATTATTCCCAATCATTGCTTTGTTGTAAGGTATTGTCACATGCAATTCTTTTTATGTGGATTTCTTATATACATAAGAACTGTGGATTTTCTCTAAATAATATTTTCTTTCATTTTATTCATTTTTCCATTTTTTTTTGTTGCTCTTTTCGACATAGGTTTTAGAGAAAAAACCAACCGTTTTTTTTTTTTTTTGTTTCTCAACTACTAAGACATTTTGTTACTTATTTCTTTTTTTTTGGTTTTCGAAAGAAAGTCCCTGCTTGGGCTTGTGAGGGCTTTTGCCCATCCCTGGTGCTGGGGTCAGCTCAGCGGCACCAGGCTTTGATTCACAAGAATTTTATCTTTTGATATTTTTCTTTATATGTTTTAGAGTTCAGAAGCTTTCACTTTATTTTTTTTTTGTTTTTTTATTTTTTTTAAATTTTTTATTTTTTAATTTTTCAACTTCGCCTAAGATCAGCATCAATAATGCTATTCGCTTTGCCAGTTCAAAGCGTACTCCTCTATTGCCTAAACTTAACGCTCGGGTAGCCTAAACTTATCTATAGACTAGTGCATATGTAAGCTTGCAATAAAGAGCATGCCGTATAACTCCATTGCACGTTTTGCTTGGCAGTTATATTGAGTCATTGGTTTGTTTCAATGCCTCACAAACGCTTCATTGGTTAAATAAGGGCAGATTTAAGAGGAAAAGTGATTAAAAATTCGTGTTCCAGTTTTGAAGCTTAATAGAGATCCAAAGCAGTTTTTTTATCCCTGACAGCTTTTTTAAATAAAAATGACATGAACCAACATCTAAAACAAAAAAAAACTATGTGTTGTGGAAAATTGTGTGCAATGTTCATTACATAAAGGGTGTTTTGCTTTACAACACTTCCTTTTAACGAATACATAGATATGGTAAATTAATTTAAGACAAATTTAATAAACTCATAAGCTTTTAAATATTCTTGGTAGGTTTTTTCTAAAAATATTAGCAACAATGGTCACTGTGCTGCAGTTCGTTAACTGAGTTTCATCTCCTTTATCTCTAATGTAGTGACATTCGTTTACCAACCTAATGTAGCGTTATGTCCAGATGTGAATTAGCGTTGTGCGCATTACTGACAATCAATACTTCTGTCACTACGTTAAGGTTAATTTTGAACCTTATTGAGAAAAATTGGTACAATGTATATTAATGAAAATATCTTCCATCATTTTCTAAAATTTTTTCCCGTCTTTCTGTTAACATGGGGACACCGTGTCGAAAGAAAGATTTTGGTGTGACAGAGATCTAACCATCGACCCGTTTTCGCATTTCAGCACTTCGAAACCACGTGACAGCCAATTCGTTGTGCATCGATCTGAACAAGTGGTATTCAGAACCTGCCATGGTAATCTGGGTGCGGCAGAGTTTCCCGTTCGACCTGCAACAGTGTATCCTTGACAACGCTAGCAACGTGTGACTAGACGCTGTCATGCAAGAGGACTACGTCAAGTCTGTTAACCACTATTGTTAGTCTTTTTGACAACAATACAACGTTCAATTTGTTCAATTTGACTTCGGTAGACATCTGCAGTAACAGTTTCATTCGGTTCTGGCAGCTCGTAACACGCTACGCCGCCATATGCACAACAAACCTTATGCTCATAAATAATCCGCTTCGGTGTCTATGTGCATGACTCTCTTCGACTAATCCATGACTCTTTGCTCTTGGGGTTGTCATAGTAGACCCACTTTGCCTCGCCAATCACAATACATCACAGAAAACTCCTCTTCTTTTGTCGGGCAAGCAATGAAGCAGCAATGCTGAAACTGTCCGAAATAGCATTTTCAGTCGATTAGTATGGTAGTCAGTTTCCCTGCTTTTGGGTCTTTCCCAACGCATGTAAACGTCTAGATACAGTCGATGCATCAACTGCTAACCTGTTCGAAATTTTTTTGGGAGTTTGAACTGGGTTTCGACCAATAAGTGTTGCAATCCATCGTCTTCCAATTTTTTTGATCCTCCAGGCGTTGACATCGAAGTCATTGCTTTTAAACCGTCGAAACTAAAACCAACAATTCGTATGTGATAGGCCAACTTCACCATAAGCTTCTAAGCAATCTTCGGCAGCAAATTTCCTCATTTTACGGTTGTGAATTCAATAATTGTGTACAGTGATACTTAGTATTATCTTATAAGTTTCACCAATAGATGGATGTCACTAATAAAACACTCAAGCACCTATTGCCCTGGTGACTTCAATGCTACACGTGCTTAGTGGGATTCAAGACTCAAAAATACTGACGGCAAGGAACTCTTCAAATGCCCACAAAAAAATAAACTTTCCATACTTGTATCAATCTATTACTAGAGCAAAAGTTACGATTTTTGTTGACAGGGCTTGTGAAATAGATTTACCCATTATATAGACATCCCTTAAAAAAGTAGAGCGTGAAATATGTCCTTTAAACGAGACGTCTCCGGCTTGCGAAAAGATATGTATAAAAGCAATAAGCGCTTCGTCTAAAAAAGGTTACTGGCTTTGATTTACAATTTAATTTTGAGCTGAATCATTACTCAGGAAATACGCTGAAATAATAATGGTGTCCACACCTGCTAAACCAGAAAATGGCATCAAGTCTTACAGGCTAAGAAATCTTCTATCCACATTTTCGAAAATCTTTCAGAATTTCTACTACGAAGATTGCACCGAATACTAAATGAATTTTAAATTGGTTTTCGTCATAAGCATGGTACGCCTGAAATGTTATGTTATCGAATCGTGAAAAAAAATTAATGCGTTAGAAAACAGACAGTACTGTTTAGCAGTTCTTTTCGATGTGAAAAAAGCTTTTGGTAAAGTTTGGACCTATTTTTAATTTGAAAACAACCTTCCTGCTATTTTTTCCCCCTTTCTTCATTCGTATTTAGAAACGAAGTTCTTTTTTGTGAAGTGAAACACAAAATATTATTAATAGGAGTATTTTTGTCTAATGCTCTTGTTGACGTTCTATTTCTTAAGTATGCCGCTATGTGTAGAACTTCGGCAATGTTTCATCAACCCTAGCAATCATAACTGTATAACTTGCAATCTCTATTAAAGTGCGTTCTGCAGCTCCATTTAGTTGTGTTCCAAATTCTTGCAATTGTTAGCTTATCACAAATTGTATAGGTCCGAGTTGCGTTCGAAGATGCTTTTTGATATAGCACAATAGTATCAAATTTGCTCACTATGACGTTTAAGATTTGTACAGATCCACTACAGTATACCGTTTTAGAGAGGGAAATAACGAATTATACCATCGCCTTTTTATCTTTGGTTTTCCAGATGTAGCTTTCTTTCAAATTTGTATCCGTAGCTTGAGTTTAGAAGTGGCATTAATGAATAAGGTTCTCTTTAAACGTAGACTCCAAGAATCCCAATATTCTTCGTCGGGTTTTTCTATGCTAAACGTGGAACTTATTCTGATTATTCGTAACAGATGCAATGAAGCAAATTCTTTTTTGCAATTCTAGTTGCAATTAAATTATTTTCTTCGTAATGGCTCTAGACCCACAACCTTTTGTGGAAAATTTTATTTAGGAAATGAAAACATTTTTTACATTGTGATTGATAGAAAATTTAAAAAATACTTTGAGCTAATATATATATGTTCGAACTAAAGTAAAGTTTTTCTTACTTTACTGTTTTGGCTTTATTTCAAATTAAAAGTGTAAGCAGGGGTAGAATCATATGGCCTAAATCTCCGTATTATTTTGTTCATTTATATTTTTTTAAATCTTCTCCCGAAGACTTTCGTCGAAGTAAAATTCTTCTTTCGTCATGGAAATTCTTCGAGCGCTTAATAACTGATCGGATTGGCTAATCATAGGTACAATACGATCATACTTAAACTGCTTGTGGACATTTGTCTGAAACATGACAAAGGTGTTTATTGATTTTTATAAATCTCTTGATGTAGAGTGACAACAATTTAAAATTATAAAAGCTTGTGTTTTTCTTTGGCTTTAACTCCTTTCGGACTAAACTGACTAGATTTCGTTTATAAAATCGGTGTCAAGGCAATTTGTCATCAGAATTAAGAATGATCATTTCTGACCATTTCAGCCATGCCCGATTTTTTTGGCTTGTCCTGTCTAGCACCTGCATGAGTGACTTAGTAATTTGTTCTCACTATTGTAACATCCACTTATACACAGACGACGCAAAAATTTATCTCTCGGCTTCGCATAGACTTGAAAAGAGCTTGGTTCAGCGAATTAATTAGGATTTAGGAACCCATTACCCTTCGGTCCGATTTTAATAATAATAGCTTAAGGTTAAACTTCAATAAGCCATTGTCATGTCGCGTTTGAGCGCTCATGAACCTGTAAATTACACGACAACGCGTATTCACAATATTTTGAGGTAATTGTAAATCTCTTTATCTTGTTTTCTAGCTTTTGCTAAATTAAGGCTGATAATGGGCCTGATCGTGCGGAGTATATGCATGCGGCAGATTAGATTACGTTTCTAATAACAAACTGCAGGTTGTCGTAAATAAGTGTGCCAGATATGCCTTCAATAAATGAAGATATGTTTCAACGTCAAAGTTTTGGACAAAGATTTTGGATTCTGACCTTCCTACGTATCTTTCTGTTGCAAATCTAATCGATGCATACAATGCATTTAATTCTGCGTGACAATAAGTACCTAACAGAAAGAACAATATTCTTTGCAAGCGCTGTAAGATTGTAATACCTGATACCAGTCAATGTTAAAACAATTGTTAGTGCGAGAACATTCAAAGGGGCTATAATGAACTTCTCTAATTTGTAACTTATAACTTGCAAATTTTTATCCCTTCTTTTATGATGTAAAATACGCTTACTTCACATTGCCGTTATTCACAATTGTCCCGATAGAGACTCCATATTCTAACTGGCATCTCAATTTTAATTATATTAATGGTCGTTGTTATATAATTCTAGCTTCATTAATTACTTATTATTAATAAACTAAACTAAACATTAGAACACAATAAAATTGACCGATGAACCACTTGGACAATATGTTGATAGCTAGTTGTGTACAAATATTTGTTTAGCACAGCACTCACGACAGATTTACACCATTCTCTCTTTCGTAAGCTAGATTCGGGAGGCCACAAAATTTTAACCAAAAAATTCAGAGGGCAAGACAAACATTAACAAGTGTTCAGTAAATAAAAAACTGAAATTAAAAGAGAATAATTTCATCAAAAAAGTGAAATTAAAATTTTGATTGAAAAGATGTAAATATTCTGGTCGGTTCGTGAATTATGAACACGTTAGTTTTTTAATGTCGGCGACCATCGTGAATTGGGCATGTAATAAATTTATTTCATAGTCGCAAAAAAAGTGGAATATATCACTTTTTTAGCCCTTGTGTGCATGAATTGTTGATCAAAAAGGGCAAAGTTTTATTGTAGTAAAATAAATAAGCAAATAGTTTGGAAGGCGTTTCTAAAATATTAAATTTTACCTATACATATACATATATATATACATATACATATATAATCACCACTGCATAACATGAATTAAGCAACACTCTTTGCCTAAGTTCAGACAGACCGTTACAACACCAACGTATCATGGTATCAGAAATACCCATTCTTACGAGTTTTAAAGGTAAAGGATTTTTTTGCCTCTGTGAACCGCTTTCGAAAAATCCATATAGATGACATCCTTTTGATTACGTTCTACAAAAGCTTCAAATATCTTCTCGGTTAAGAAGCTGCGATGGACTACAGACATGACTGAACTCAATGATTTTCAAATCCCTTTAATAACTAACCGCTCGAAGAAGCTTCGCTATGGCTCCTTTGCTACTACTATTATTCTTCGGTCGTTTTTTGTAAAGTGGTATGACGAACTTGGACTTCTGGCTTGAAGGAGTACGTCAATAAACATTTTTTTTATATTTTTGTCAAAGATATTACTAGTACAGCGACGCACGCACTAATAATACAAGAGAGCAGCTCACCCGGCTCCGGATACACCGACTGTTTAAGAGACTATAATGAGTCAAGTGCTTCTTCCTCCGTGAGTTTTAAGAGTAGTAATATGTTAAAGGAATCAATCGAATGTGGACAGTTTACCTACGGCAAGAGATTGCAATTGTATTGTTTCTCAAAAAACGCTACAAAATACTTAGCAATCCTCATCAAATTACGCGATTCCGAACCTTCATATCGCATCATCGAAGGGAAGCCTTTGTGTTTACGTTTTGAACCAATAAACGCAAAAAAATTTTTAAAGGCTAGCCAGCAATTTCTCTTTCATGTAATGCGAATAATTTCTTTAAAATATACTCTTCAGATAATTATACTCACATGACGCTTAAATTTCTTATAAAGCCTACATTTTTTATTGCGAACCCTAATAAAAGGAGCATTAAACTAGACTAGGTAGCTGCACTTCACAGAATCTAACTGAACAGGAACAGATTTTATAGATGCGCATACGTCTGTATCCATTAATATATTAAAAACACTTTCAGTATCATGGTGAAGTAACTATGATTTGAGCTTTTGTATGTTATGTGTGTATGCATGCGTATCAGGAACATTCAACGTATACCAGGAGCAGCGCTTTACATTCACGTGCATAACAATGCAGTTGCGTTGAATTTTAATGTAGCCCAAAATAATAAGCAAACATGAAACGTATACAACGCGATGCAACTAGTAGTAGCAGCAGCAACACTGGCAGCAGCAAAGTTTTAAATTGTGAGTAACGTGTGTCATATTAAGGAAGACGGACTTTGGGGGTCGGTGCACACATGCACACACAAGTATATAAACCTAGAAAGTAAACAAAATGCTTTTGGTCAAAGTTGAATAATATGTTAGCTTGCTGGGTGTGTGAATGTGTGTGAACCATTATGTGAGGTGGTTACATATGAAACATTAGCTACCAGCTATACTTTTCATGTTTTATTTTTATGCATTTTCTGCTTCTTCTACGCTTTTTTTCATATTTCAATAAAAATAAGAAAAATTTTACGAACGTGCGTCGTACATGTACA
The DNA here is from genome assembly GCF_014805625.2 of Glossina fuscipes. Taxonomy (NCBI): domain Eukaryota; kingdom Metazoa; phylum Arthropoda; class Insecta; order Diptera; family Glossinidae; genus Glossina; species Glossina fuscipes. The sequence continues at coordinate 629,954 of NW_023998646.1, forward strand.
TCAAAAATCCCCTCCCCGCCTCCTCTCCCTCCTCACGACAATTTTCACCAGATTTGAAGTGCAAATTATTGTTGTTATTGGTAACCGCCGTTCTACTCCTGGTGAGTGCCTGGTGTGACATGGTCATAAAATATTAAGTGCACTGTTTAAATAAAATTTTCATGAAATGAAAAGGTTATCGTTATATTTCAGAAAAATATATATAAATCAAATGGCATAACTACTCATTTATATACATCTGAATACATATGCATATATATTTATGTTATGTATGTGTAAAAAGGATTGTGGAGAGCAAATTTATATTTATAAGGGCGTAAAAGCCTTTTTTCCTTATGCAACTGTAGATAATCCGCGCTGCTGATCGCGAAATTAACCTTATAAAAAGTGTTAGTCGTACGAATGATGACAATAGATGATTTCAACTTACCTTTTTGCTCTTCGGAAAGAACAGGCGATTTGGGCTATCTTATGCTAATTTCACATCGCGGTTTGTTCACAAAGGTCCTTGACGTAATTTTTGAGTCGTGTCAATGTTCCATATTTTGTGATAACATTAACCAAAACTTCTCGCGGTTTAAATCGTTCTTTTGTCCAGAAAACAGTCACGATCCTACTTTGCGCCTATTATTTAATAATTGGTTTAGTGCCGGTAGTAGGAAGGGTAAGTCTCCTAATATTACGTTTTATACTACTCCTAATATTGAAAACACTCATCATGATGTACTTAAAGATACAATGTTATTAGTGGTATTGATTACAAGGATATTTATGGCTCGCTGTTAGTGATTTACAATACATTTTCTGGCATTATATCTGTTCTCAACATACCCCCAAAAAGTATCTTGACTAGATTTGTTATTTCCCTTGTCACATCCAGCAGTATAAACCAGGATTGTTGGTCGATTTAAATATGACCACCAGCCTACTTGTCGTTTCGTTCGTCCATTTGTGTCTGTTTTCATTTTGCGTTGATCGTAAAGTTAGAAAGTTCAAAGTCATATCATAGCTTAGACTCTTACCCTATGACCACAGGAAAAATTTGGAAAGAGGAAGATCCGTGCATAAGCGCGCCCATGAAACACAAAAACCTTTAATATAAAATTCAAAACAAGATCTAAAACTTAATTTATATATTTAAAGCAGCTAGTGAAAATAATTCCAAACCATCCATGAACATGTACATCTAAGCAATGTTCTCGACAATAGATAATAAACTATAAAGTATTATTCATAGAAAATATGAACTCAAAACTTGTTAATTTAGTAAAAGAATGGGAGTTATTCACCTTTAACTTACGATCTATTACGGATATTCTCTATATGATCTACGAGCTAGCACATACATTTTCCACGTCCAGATCAAATTGGGTCAGCTTTAATAATAAATTTTGCAACTATAATGGGTTGCCCTGCAAGGGTGAGTACACTGAATTCGCCATAAATCGCATGTAATATTGTTACTCAACATTTCTTTTATTTTTTTTCTTTTTTTGCTTATAAAATATATTTTCCATTTTAATTGTACATAGGTGCATAAAAGCTCGCCAACGAGAAGCAGGCGTCCACTAAAAAACTTCTAATAGCCACACTGTGACGTCTGTCACTTAGCCATATTATGCTACTGTTGTTATTGTTATGCAGCAGTTTGTTGTTGGTAGGATTGGGTTGGCATTGTTTTTAGTTTTATTTAGAAAGTGAACCCGCTGCTATCACTTTAGCTATATGGGTATATGCAGAACACTATACACACGTCGCCAACAACGCAACACACCAAACAAGTTTTCAGTTGTCGAAACTTTTCCCGCGCATTCAGAAACTTAACTTTTCTACTTGATGGTTACATAGTATACAGATTGAAATTGATATATGCGTAAATTCGTTGGGCTGTGTGTGCTTGCCAAGTTAAAAAACAATTTTTTCGCGACGTAGAATATTTAACATTCACTTAATATAAGTAAGTAAAACTGTGAGCTTTTCTACGAAGAGATCGCGTCCTCCTTCTAAAAACTTATTTTTGTAACCACTCAGCATGAATTGGTATAAATAATACATGCTGTCTAGACTAATGTCTACTTGTTGGGAACTTCGCTCGTTCGCTTCGTTTCAGATATAAGAAAATAAAGGAAAATCTATTTACTTGAGATGCAGATATTGTACCTAAGACGCATCTATGAAGTTTTTAGCAAAATGGAAGCTTGTTGCAGAGGCAATTTGACCGCATTGAAATTTCTCTTTGTCATAGATCAGTTATATTTTTTCACAATATTATACGCGCTTGGGGAGGTATATTCGATTTGGTGTACGCATGCAACACATGCAAATGCAAAAGCCCTGTTACCTCTAAAAAATTACAAGTTTGTCAAATAACCCCTCTTAAAAGAAATCATACGTTCACCATGAAAATAGGAAATACATTATTCAGTATAAATTGCGTGGAATGTGAATAAAATATTTTTATTTAACTACTATACAAGTTAAATTAATCAATCATTTCAGAATATGTTGAAATATGAAAGTTACCTATTATTTGAGAGCTTTCTTCATAAATGCGTTTATAAGGATTTTGTTTTGTAGTGTAAAAGCATGGAAAAGTGTATTTGGCGAAGCGTTAGTTTTAATCGATTGCTAACCGCCAACTAACATATCTATAACTAATGAAATACTCGGTAACATTTTTATAATGGTTTGATGTGGACTCTCTAATTTCTTTATTTTGGAATAAAAACGACTGAGAGAAGGCATAATAGTGCGATCAGGCTACTACGTATTAGTGCTCCCAAGTTCTTCAACACTAGTTGTCATGCCTATAAACTTGATTCTCAGAAAAACACACTTTCGCATTCTGAATACTTAGGTTCAACCAACTTTTAGTAAACAGAGTAACCAACTTTTAGTAAACAGATATTAGAAATTGTGATATCGTAAACGTAACTACATAGGTTTAGTATTAACATGATATACTAATAGATCGGCGCGGAAAATGTCCTTAATAAGTACTGCTTCCGGCTAAAATTTCTAGTGAACAGTACGCGAATACTAAGTTGTCTGGATCAATATTTCAAAGAATGCAACTTCTCTAGATCCAGTAGAACTAGTTTTAAGTATACGGATCTTCCTCAAATCCTAATCTGTAATTTTTAACTTAATAAAGCATTTAATCATCGTAACAGAGTCATTAAACACGAATCAGCAAACAAACAAAGCTGTACATGTCGAAATAACAATGAATTCCACGAGGAAGAAGATACTACAACAAGTTGATTAAACACCTGTATGCAAGTAGAGTTAGCTGCAATATTTGTAGAACAATTGCATTCATGTTTGTGCACTTATTAATGTAGCGTTGTGCGATTTGTTCATGCACTTGCATTTGCATAGTCATGCTTCTTCTTCTTCGGACAGCAATACCGTTGATTACATAATCCAGACCTTGAAGTGTGTCGTCATTATTTATATTAATTTACTTATGTTGCCTTTTGTGTCACACTTCAAGCTGTTCATATTTCTGCAGTAAATGCGAAAATGCAAATGCATCATTTTACAATATTGGTTTATTGTAGTACGTAGTAAAATAATTCTTCTTTAGTTTATGATAATTATAATTTATAATCTACATTTTATCAATAAACTTTATCATTGTTCACCATTGATCAATTTTTGTTGCCTTTACTGTTTCCCCCAGTGCAAGTGCTGGAAGAAACAACCCAAATACATTGGTACGACCAGATGCAACATTTGGTTAACTCATACCAACCAAGTCAGGTATTTCCTTCTCATGAAAATCACGTTTGCTGTTATTGAAAAATAGCGAAATTTCTAAATAACGCTACCTTGTGTTCACATTTGGTTCATCATTGTTTTGGGTTTGTGGCATAACAAGTATTACGTAGCCATTTTAATCTACAAGCTTTGAAAAATTACAATATATTTTTAATATAACCACCTTCCCAAATAATTTTCAATACAATTCGTACCTGGCAAAAAACGGTGTTTTAAGTGCAGACAGAGAGCAGGCTTAACGTCACTTTTTAAATCGATCAGTAGAATAGGATGTAGGTCTGTCTAAAGTCCTTCTGTACGGTGTACTCATCCCAATAAACTTAATATATACTGTATTACAAGTGGCGTAAACTATAAAACAAATTAAAAAAAGTAACGAAAGGGAAAGTTTTAAAATTCTTTTTCTTTTCTAAATGGTGTTAACCAGGATTTCGATCAGACAAGTGAAAGTTCATTGTATCGGAATAGCTGAATATGAGCGAAAGATATGTACATAAGCATGCATAACGGACTAAAATTTACGCAAGATTTGATATAAAAGAAAACAGAGCTATTTTTATAATTGCAATTTTTATATTGAGTCATAATGTAGTGTAGATGTGGCTGGAATTTCTCTAATGCAGCGTTCAATCTCCTCTTCCAATGCTGGGGTGGTTGTAAGCTCGTTAACATAGACCTTTGATCTCAAATAAGCGTAGAGAAAGAAATCCAAGTTGACGAAATTAAACCAATATTCTAACCACATGTTCTCCGAAATTTGGGAACTGTGGTCACCAAACCCATACATATGTATATATGTGCATAAATATGTAGTTAATGAATTATTTAAACTAATATCAAGTCAAAGAAAGGAAAACAGATTTAATGTTACCCGTTTCCTGCTAAGTTAGAATAATATACATGTACCTCTAATAAAACCATCAAGAAAACCAGACGGGAAAAATGGCTGTTATCACACATACACTTACACGTATATATAACAACAAATAATTAATAGCTAAGTTTGGCCACTAATTGATCCATATATACGTTTAATGTGTTAGGCTGGCAATCAGAGCTACGATCAACTAAATATCATTAATCGTTAACCCATTGTCATAGTTCAACAGATGATATACGCACAATATACATATTACGGAACACTACATAATATTTATAAATACATTTATAAATACATATACCATAAATATAGAAAAGTTAGTTACAATTACGAATTATTACGAGCTTCCTAGCAAATGTGAACGCATCTATAATGGTGGGAAAAGGATATACTTGATTTTGCGGATTAAATCCGAATCTTAATTAAACCAAGATTATGAATCGTAATGTAATTTGAATAACTTACGAAGCGATTAATGTAAGTCGCAATTTGTGCGCCATTGGCAAAGTCTAATCGCATAATAGTTTCTGCAAGAATTGGCGAATTCAACTAGTCCGGTATGCAGACTAAAGACACCGCTAAGACTTTGTTTTTTATGTGGAAAAGTTTAAGTCTGTGCTCATTCTATGTTTTCGTATTCTCCCCTCTACGCCCTTTAAATGATACCCATAAGGACGCTATTTTTCACAAAAAATCTGTCCACCATGCCGTGATGCCCACCACAATTAAATTTAAATTAACACACTTAGCTTTTCGTATTCTACCCTCCAAACCCTTTTATTTGATACTCACATCGCTGGTTTTATTAAGACAAAATCAATCCATCAGGTCGTCATGTCCGCCATATTTGTTTTAGAATTAAATCTTTTCCAGGCAGCTAATATACTGTAACAAATTTCTCTTTTCTAAGACACAGTTCGTTCCACTGGATCGCGGATATTTTGGTCAAGAGAAATACACTTCAAAGTTCTTTTTTTTTTACAATTATATTGCCTTAAATGTGAGATTGTTCACAGTATATTTTTGGCAATACTTTTGACTGCTTAATTCAAATATTCTTTTTCTTCTAACCTCTCTTCCACAACTGATATACACTTTTACCATCATATTACTAGTACCTAATTGTATAGTTTCATTTTTAATTCGTTAACCTGCTTTTCTGGTACTCGTTTCCGCTGCATAATGCGCTTACACTTGGTTTTTCCCTGTCGGTTTTTCCACTAATCCGTTTTCGGCCGGCAGCTGCATTTTTAGCGAATACATTATTTAATTAGCTGGAATGAATTGTAGTTGGAATTTCCGTAGCAATATATTCATTTGAGGAATGTACAAAGTAGTTTTAAGCATTGTGTGGGGTTTACCTAACGATTAATAAGAAAATTAGATAATATAATTACTTGTAACTTTGTGCGGACATGACCGATTTTTCCCATTTTTACACGTAAAAAGTACAGTTGTTCTTTTTTCGACAAGGTAAATTACTACTGACGGGGTAGAGGCATAACCGCACTTAAGCGGGAAAATATACGGGGCGCAAATTAAAAAAATTCGCTCGGTATGGTTATGTTTCGAATACCCATCATGAAAAGTAAAAACAATGCGAAAGCTTTAATAAATTGACGAATTGAACTGTCTCGTCAGACCATATGACTATGTTCTATCGATCGATATCATAGAATAGTGATAAGTATATTTCAAAATTTCAAAAATTCCTTTGATTTTTTATTTGTTAGATACAATGGATATGAATGGGAGAAGATAGATTTTAAATTACACGAACTGAACAGAGCACCAAGCCTATTTCCCCTCGATATTTAAGATATTATCGATACTGACAGCTGATAACCGATAGCCGAAAGATTAAACGGTCCAAACCGACAATATCAACAATAAGAACAAATATTTGAAAATTTTATATTCGGTTTCCACGTGCTTCAAATGCAATAACTGTCTTAATACACTCTCGATCCGCCTGAGTAGCCGAAGGCGAGGAATCTCGACTAGCAAGTCAATGGTCGTGGGTTCGAATCTCAAGTGCGGTAGAGTTTTTAATAAAAGCCGATGGTCTTAGATGCTAGTGGTTTTAAGAGTTTAGTCTTAGAATTTATTTCTCTGGCGAAACTAATAATAATAATAATAATAATACACTCTCGTCTTTTATTGGTAAAAAGAAATATTTTAAACACCTTTCAACTTGAAAATATCTATGTTTGCAGTTGTAAAATATGGCTAATTAGTAGGAAAACCAACCACAATAACAACGCATATAAAGAGAGCTAAAGAAAATGACATGGCAGTGAATAAAGCAGTTTTGGAGCCAGTATATTTTGTACTTAATGAAATGCACCAAATGACGCAATTTCTCTTTACTATTCAAACATATTATTATTTCGAAAGTTGCAATGAAGATGATTATCGACTCATAGTCATATATCTAGCAATTTGCATTGGTTATATCTGCTAGGCAGATCAGACCCAAGTTTAAACTAGGTGCCAAGTACATTTGATCGTTGATAATCTGCTTAAAAACCGCAAAGGTACGGTTTCGCTACACACAAGACCAAGAGTGCATAATATTCGACCAATATGTTAATGCCGGACGAATGAAGAACAGACCAATCGATGAATATGTAATAGTTCTAAACCAGTTAATACCACGCAAATTCTTTGCATTACCGTAATGTTGGGGCAATAAATCACCGGCCGGTCTTGAAAGAATGTATAAAAAATGCAAAAAAAAATATATATTCTTCGTACAAAAAAACTTTTAAAAATTTCAAAACACAAATAATTTCGTAGTAACTTCAAAGAATAATTTAAAACAAAATCAATTTTTTACGAAGCAAAAATGCTAAATAAACCTCATATGACAGCAAAGCAAAATAAATCTACTACTGACTTTAAAACAAAAAGTAGACAGTATTAAAACTTGTTATTAGACGTAGATACAGACGTGCATAAATAAATAAATTAAAGATTATATAGTGAGACGCCGTAGCATATTGTCTGTAACTATTTTCTTATTCAAAAAAGTATTATTGCGTTTTACTTAAATACAGTATTTTAATATTGGAGAACTAATATAAATTTATTTACATTTAACTAAAATTTTCATATTAAGCTTGCATATCTAGTTGACTTTTTCATTGTACGAAAACATTTTATATATAGGATGGAACATGTCGCTAGCAACTTTTGCGCAGCCAAATTATTAAGTGCTAGCCCAACTCATCCGACACTTCACTAATTATCATTATTTTTCTATGTATGTATACACATATTCGATCAAAGGAAAGCCTCCACATTTCCTTCTATGGACTTTAATAGCTCTAATTCTTCATTGTTTGCAAAATGTTTTTAACGGTGTTTTTCTACTGCTCCAATTCTGCTACCCATATCGAATAGTGAATTATTCTATGAGGTCATTGCTGAATATGGACCTATTAAAATTTAAAATCTTTAAAGGATAGTTGCGCGCCAATGTCTGCTGGCATCATGTGTTCTTAGTTCATGCGCTGATGAACTATTACATAAAATTATTTCAGTCTCTCTCTAAAAATTGGCACTGAAAGTATCTCCTAGAGAGGCTGATAAAGTTGATTGTTGTTTGATTGAAGAAATCGTGATTCATCGTAAAGTTTTCGCTATCAAACCATGTATTTCTCCGTTTCAATATGCCTTTCTAAAAGGAAGATCGGCTATAATGGGTATATTAGAATTCGTCAGATAATCAAAACGTTTTCTAATGTCTCACAAAGAGATGGAGCATATTGTAATAAGGTTTGATATGGTATGATGTGTTCAGATTATCTGTTTAAGCCCTAAGCTGCTCGGCTGCAGTACGCCAAGTCTATCCGTCTTTTATAATGCCAAAATGTCTCGGTATAAGACGGTCACTAATCTTAATGATTCAGGCAGTTCGAATGCCTAGTGCTATTAGCGAGTAAAAAGGTTGGTTGAGTTGCTTGATGAGAACTTCTTTTCTTTATTTTCTTAGGCACTATTTACACTAAATTTTTACACTAAATTATTCTTATCTTATTCAAAACAGGATTGTAATTGCTTACTAAATTATCCTTATCACACACTAGATTATTCTTATATAAACAGAATTATCACTGTTTACATGCGAAGTGAAGTGTGACATTTTATTTTATCAAAAGGATTATGCTGAAGTGGCATAATTTTGTCACAGTTCAAATGGATGCATACGTTGCACAGTTGTTGTAAGTTGTACATTTTTTGTGCAGTTGCCCGACGCCTCTCTATCTTCAATTTTGGGTCACTTGAGTGTAATCGAATACGAATATGCAAACTTTGATTACGTTGCACTTGCATCAACTTTTGATTTTTGAAGATGCACACGGTTCGTAAATTAATCTAAATATTGCCACTATCATTCGTTAACAAGCTTTTGAATATTTACAACGGTTTATTGGTTTGCATCTACATTGAATCTACGCCGGCTGCGTGTGTATCTCCTTGCTAGTTGTGAAACTTTGGCTTTATTCGGCTTTATTTTATCGTTACTGAATTGCTTGATTATAAGAGTAAATAAATGAATGAAATACTACTGCTATATATGTAGGTTACGTAACCGTGACACTACAAATCGATTTAACGACATCTTCGCCTAGTGTCAAAAGACTCACCACAACGAAAACTGCAAAGCCGCATTTTTCTTTTCCTTTTTTAATTTTAAAGTATTTTCTCTCAAAGTGGAACTTAATCGGGGATTGGTGTTACTATTTTAAGATAATCAGAGCAGAAGCGGCTTACACATTTTTCTTTGTACCCAAGCAATTCCAACTTTAATTTTTATTCATAACTGGTAGTATTTTGATTAACATTCAATTATACCTGACTGTTGAGAGATGAAGCGCCAGCTAAAAATGTAACGTCTTCATGAGAGACACGCGATGGTTGCTCCAGTTGCTGAGGTTTCACAAGTGGTGATATGGGGGCAATATCTGCAATATCGTTATCCCTTCTAGGCAAGGCAGGTGGCAAGTCAAGCAGGAAAGTTATTAAGTGGTAATCAATTTGCCCAGCCACCTTAACGAACACCACATGTTAGTAGTAAACGTCCTACCGTGAAACGTCTACCGTTTCAATAATTACATTTTAATGTTTTCCTTTTCGCGATAATTAGAGCGCAACCTCAATATATTGCCAAGAAAAAAGCTTTCGTTTTCGTTTTATTTCACAGCTTTTCTGCACATATATTTTGCATATCAACAACATCGACGTATGCTTTGAATCGAATATATTCGTATAATTTTGATGGCATTGATTTGTTGATGACTGTTTTATCCAAAAATTGTTTAGAGAGCTTGCTTTCCACAAAAAAAGTTACATTTTGCTGAACAATTCTTGAAATGTTTTACATACTTTCTTCTTATTTACTTTAATCCGGTTTTCAGATTTGCACAGTCTTTCCTATTACACGAAGCAGTTAGGATTTTTTCTTTTATTATAAACTTTTCCCATATTTACACATTCCCCCAGCAATTCTTTGATTTTCCAATCAGCTTATACGGATTTTAAAATAAATTCTTATTTTTATATCAACACACAAATTTTCTTATTCAACGTTGTTCACGGTCACTATCAGATTTTGCCAAAACAAAGCTCTTCTCAGTTCTTCTCAGTTGAAAATTAGATCATCTTGGTTAAATATTAGTTTGGGGAAAAAGAAATCCATTATTTTTTCGGTAGATGGCTGCACTGATAGATTTCTCGTAAAGTACCAATCAAACAATTTCATATTTATGCTCATTGGAAAGGTGACATTTCGCAGTAAAAAAAATTCTTTTGCTGTTTTTTGTTTGGTGTATTCAGTTGTGAGTTACAGCGTGTTAAAAATGGAAGTGAACAAAGAGAAAATTCGGTACATTTAACAGTTTTTCTTTGACAAAGACGAAAATGCAGGCGGCTAAAATTGTGAATGGTGTTTATGGTTCCGATACTGTAACAGCCAATTATGTGCAGTTTTGGTTTCGTAGATTCGGTTCAGGAATTTTTGATGTTAAAGATGCACCTCGCACAGGTAGGCCGGTCGTCGAAAATGTCGATAAAATCGGGAAATGATCGAAGTTGACCGGCATGTTAGCAGTCGTAACATCGCCCAGGAGCTAAAAATCGACCATAAAACAGTTTTAAACCATTTACACAAAGCTGGATTCAAAAAAAAGCTCGATGTTTGGGTGCCATACCAATTAACAGAAAAAAACATGATGGATCGAATTTCCATCTGCGAAGCCTTGGCCAAACGGAATGAGATAGACCCATTTCTTAAACGGATGGTGACTGGAGATGAGAAATGGATCACATACGATAACCCTGTGCGAAAACGATCGTGGTCAAAAAGCGGTGAAGCACCTCAAACGGCCAGGAAGGTTTTGCTATGCATTTGGTGGGACTGGAAGAGGATTATTTATTATGAGTTGCTTCCATATGCCCAAACGCTAAATTCTGATCTCTACTGTCAACAACTGGACCGTTTGAAGATAGCGATTGACCAGAAACGGCCAGAATTGGCCAACAGGAGAGGTGTCGTGTTCCACCAGGACAATGCTAAGCCACACACATCTACAGTGACTCTCCAGAAACTTCGGGAGCTTGGTTGGGAAGTTATAATGCATCCGCCATACAGTCCGGACTTGGCACCAAGCGATTATCATCTTTTTCTTGCATTGCAAAATTTCTTTAATGATAAAAAATTGGAATCTAGGGAGGATTGTGAAAATCGACTACTAGAGTTTTTTGCAAATAGAGACCAGGACTTCTATGAGAGAGGCATTTTGAAGTTACTTTTAAAATGGCAACAAATCATACAACAAAACGGTGCATATTTGGCCCAAATCGGACAATCCGAACCATGTTAAATAAAGTCCTGAAGCTCATATAAAAATAATGGATTTCTTTTTCCCCAAGCTAATAGTTTGGTTCGTCCTCTCTAAATATTTCAAATCAATTCCCTATGTTCAAATATTATCACTCAGTGATTTTTGTTGACTATCTTGCAATCTTTTTTAATATATTAAAATGGTTATTTTATGGTTACAAAAAAAAAAGCGTTGTATGGGGAGAGGGCAAAAAAGTGGTCCAATTCGCTTTCAATGGAGTTCGTTCTTGAACCAAAACATCTATTTTCGTCGACCTAGACAAGCTTATATTGGTATAGTAAGGATTGCGTCTGCCCTAAGTCCTCCTTCGCGTTCCATCCGTCGTCTCTACTATAAATTGTGAAGGGCATTTCATTGTGTGGCAAATATCGAAATAAAATTTAACAGAAATATTTACTGAGGCGATAAGGAACTGCGTGCAAGGTCGACAACCTTCTTATCTGCTACAAATGAGAAGTTGCCGTCAAGTTTCTTTATATCAGTTTTAATATTTACTATTAATAATTAATCACAAGGTTGAAAACGTAGATAACTGCAAAAAGTAAATCTGCGCAAATTTATTATAAAAGATTTTGTAATACACCACTTGTTATGAAATAGTCTCGTTTTTACAGAAAAAGACACATTGTGTTTATTGGTAAAGCTGACAAGTCACCAATTATCTGAAAAGATCTCCTTTATTCTTCTCAAAGCCAAATCTGAATGTCACTTGATTGAACGTTGTGAAATAAGAAACGGTGAAATACAAGAAGTACATGTAGAACACGACAATGCAACATGTAGGACACAGTGCAACAAACCAGCAGTGAAACTTGATGTTTACTGAACATGAAAGTGCATAAAATACACCAAGATTTATGCATTGTTTTTATGTAAATACATAACTTTTATAAAAGCGCTCACATTGGAGGACATTTAAACGTCAACGTGATTTAAAAATAAAAATCTATCTTACAAATTTGGGTTTGTGGTCGTAGAAAGGTTTGCTTTCATGCCAGCCCCTGTATGTGGTGCGGTCTAAACAATAGATCTGTATGATCCATAGTCCTTTTGCGGATTTACAAAGAACAAACTTTCGTCGTAAAGTATTAAAAATTAGACTTTTTGGTAAAAAAAGTCACATTTTTTATTATATATATACATTTATATATATATATATGTATATATATATATTGTGAGTTGGGATCCAAAAAATAGACCTAAATGGTCCGCAAGGTTGTTTTTTATGTCAAATTATTAATATGAATGAATTTTCATTTCATACAAATTAAGCCTTTTTAGCATATAAAGATTGAAATTCAGAACGATTATATGGCAAGGAGTCCAAAAGATTGCCGCTTCTTATCCAAGGTTTCCATGCCGATTTGGAATACCGAAGTACTATTTTTAAGCGATTTTTGTCGCGAAATTCGAAATATTGACTTCATCCTCTGCGCTGATCGTGAGAATACATGTACTTTGCGTGACCCGCGATCATATGGGTCTGCTTTGCATATATAATGTGTTCCTTGTGATGGGAGTGACCAGTTTTTATCGTTAATTCCTAGCGTCTTGAGACATACACGTAAATATTTTGTGCAGGTTTTCACAAAATAACTTTTGAGGAATAGACCGAAAAGAACCTACATAAAGGGTATCCCAAAATTTACGCAAACTTTAAATGCGTCGTGCCTCGATTTGTTTCTGATGGACCACTTTTTCGAAACCCCATATCTTATCCAAAAACGACAATGATATGTTGTGGATGTTATAAGTCTGATTTACTTCTTCGATGTTGACAAAACTTTAAGTTTTTAGATTAAATTTTAGATTTTTTTTAAGAAGAAATTTAGAATCGGTAAAATAGTATTTGAAGATTAATGCCAAGTTACCTACACCAACGCTTTTCCCATTTTCTCTGTGATTATGTACACAAGTGGCTGTTTTATTTGAATGGATTATGACGATTAACGCTTTGTGTCATATTGTTACTGTGTTGCGCTCTTATTGTTAGCCTTTATTTTGCGCCGTCCCTTTTCCTTTTCTTTTCATTTATTTGATTTAAAACGCAATTGCTTACATATATTTTATTTGACTGAAGGAAAGACTAAGTAAGTTGCCTGACTGCCTGAGCGAATGGATTTATTCTCTTAAATGCCAACATGAAAACTCGGGTTGATATTTCTTTGAGGAGCACAAATAGACAAGAGCTAAAAAACATTTCTATTCTTATCGATGGTAAAAGCGTTTGTAAGAAATAAACCTTCCTTACATTCTACGAACGGGAAGGAACGGAATAATCAATCAAGTTTGGCAACTCTGCGTCGTGTTGTGGTCGCGTTTTTATTCAGTGCAAGGAATATTTTAATTTTTTAGTGTATTTCTTGCTTTTATTTTTATTTTTTGCTTTAATCGTGTTCAATTTTATAATTTCTCTAAAAGAATAAAGTGCTAATTTAACGTATATGAATATTATAATCATTTATGTGAAAAATCATTTTGGTTTTGTGTAAGCAGCAATTGAGCCCTTTGTAAAAAGTCTCTTTTTTTTTGCCGGTTGGATCCTTAATTAAGGAATTTATCCCTCGGGACCGACCCCGTAATGCGAATGCAGTAGCTCTTCCCCCTTCAAAAAACTAAATATTTCTTCAGCCTCATTTTCTCTCATTTATCAAAATGTTAGGGGCCTAAATTCAAAAATTCGTTCTACCTTCCTAAATTCAGTGAGCACGGAGTTTTCCTGTTTGGTCTTCACTGAAACTTGGTTAAAGCCGGATCTACATTCGTCGGAACTTTTCCATTCTTTTCAAGTTTTCAGAAACGATCGTTTGTATCGCGATGGTGGTGGTGTTTTAATTGCCATTTCTTCGGCACTCCCCACCTATTCGCTTGAATTTCCAACTATTCCCGATGTTGAATTTATCGCCATTCGAGCGAAATTTCCTAATAAACACTTATATGTGACCTGCTCCTATATTCCCCCAAATTCGGATATCTCTGTATATAAGAAACAGGCCGCCCTCATTTGTGAAGTGGCCAAGCAATCTAAACCTTCCGATATAGTCCTTGCGTTGGGTGACTTCCATTTGCCTCAAGTCAATTGGTTTTACAGTGATAGTTCCGACTGTTTGATTCCTTCCTCAACATCTGATAAAGCCGTTGTGTTCTTCAATGAATTATTTGATAATAATTTAGTTCAATACAATGGTACCCCTAATTGCAATGGTAGATTTCTTGATCTCTGCTTTGCAAATTTTCCTGAGGTTTGCGTTGTCTTCAGTTTAGTTTACCTGAGGATCCATATCATCCAGTATTGGGTGTTTCCTTTCATTGCAGGTATGTTGGTTCGTTGAACTTCTATAACGTTGAAAATACAAATTTTTCATATAAACTTTATGATTTCCATAAAATCAATGTTTCCATACTAAAATCACATCTTTCTCATATTGTGCTCGATTTCTTAGAGGGAAGCATTGATAGCTTACTGTCGTCGTTCTACAATATATTAAATCAAGCTTTTTCTGCATCCGTTCTGATCAAGCAGTCCCGTCCTCGAAGCAAGGGTCCCCCGTGGTTTAATAAAACAATTAAATACTACA
>NW_023998646.1:655102-667044 GCF_014805625.2 Glossina fuscipes
ACTAAATCAAATGGGACCTAAGTGACTTCCTTGAGGTACGCCAGACGTAACGGGGAATTCATCCGAGGTGATAAAGTTAAACAAAACCCTGAAGGATCTATTGTGCAGATAAGAGCTTATCCATTTCACTAAGTAGGGTGGGTAACCAGAGGCTTGGAGTTTAAAGATAAGTAGTCTATGGTTAACCATATCAAATGCTTTGCTTAAATCAGTGTAAATAACATCTGTGCGAGAGCCACAAGAAAAAGCCTTGAAAACTTGACAGGTAAACTCTAGCAAGTTGGTGACTGTAGATCGCCCTTTCCGAAAGGCGTGCTGGTGCCGAAAAATATACGAATTAATGGCAAAGGCCAGATGCTGAGTCACAAGACGTTCGAACAACTTGGGCAAGACACTCAACTTGGCTACGCCTCTGTACCTCTGTAATTCCAACAAATTGTCTACTTCCACTCTTGTGGATAGGAATAAGGAAACTACTCTTCCAACACGAAGGGAAAACACCTAAATTCAAGGACTGGTTAAAAATCTTTGAGATGACGCCACATAACTCGACAGCGTAAGAGTTAAGTACACATGATGGAATTCCATCATGTCCAGGCGAACAACTGTATTTTAAAGAACTCAACACTTTAAAAACGTCGTCTTCCGAAATAACCAAGTTAGGTATTGAAACCGAGTTAGTTATAGGATATGGGTAGTTTGCTGATAAATCGAAATTAGCAATCGAAAAGTTTCGTCTGATATACTCAGCAAATAGATTTGAGATTTCAAAATCATCCGAGGAATCAGAGCCATTAAAAGAAACATGAGAGGGATATGTGGAAATTTGTCTTTTAGAGTTAATAAATTTACAGAAGCATTTAGGATTAGCAAACAGAGAGGATTTAATGAACTGAAGGTATCTGCAGTAATAATGATGGTTGAGGGAGTTGAATCTATGCCTCGCTACCGAGTAAGCGACATAGTCGAGCGCAGAGCCACCTTTCGAATATTTTTTGAATAAGGTGTTTTTCCTGTTATTATTATATTTAATTGTCTTATTCACAGAACGGTAACTCTGTTCAAGCGCTGTTCATATTTTTCTCTTTGTGGAACAATTTTTGCAATTTAATTTCTTTATTGGGTTAAACGTTTATAAAAGTTTTCAAACTTATTAAAATTTATTAAACTTTTTGTGTGTTTATTGCGAAAACTGTTCATCGCGGATACCGTGCGTGTTTTCCTTTCAATACATTAAAAAAAAAATTAAAAACATCTGACATTTTATTCAGTAGTTTCCCAAACCTTTTCTAGTGAGTGGTTATTTCACAAATAATAAACAATAGACAACAATAAGGCGTAATGGCGCCGGGGCCACCAGATCAAAACTCGAATTGATTTCATCTATTAAGTGATATATCCCCCCAACGAAAAAAAAGTAAAAATTCCGATTTTCCGGTGTTGCCAATTAGCGATATAACCCCTTATTTCTTCAACCGATGCTAGAATAACATTTTCCCAAATTAGCCCTTTTGCTATAAAAAAAGCTCTAGATAGCATTACAACATACATCGACTCCATCTCGATTCTACGCGATGGGAATTTACTGGTCCTCGCTGGGAACCCGCGCGCAAACGAAAAGCTCATAAAGGCCAAATCTTTAGCTAATCTATATGCTATTTCAGCTAAACTACATGAGAAACTTAACTCGGTTCGAGGCGTAATTTATGCCCCTTGCTTAAAGCATGTGCTGGAAGATGAAATTGTCCGCGAAATGGGCAATCAAGGAGTGACTGAAGCATATAAATTAACCAAACTGAATGATGACGGAAAAACACGCTCTCCTACAGGAAGGATTATTTTAACTTTTGATCGCTATCGATTACCGCGAACAGTTGATGTGGAGTGGTATAAATGTAAAGTAGAACTATACATTCCAAATCCTATGAGATGTAAAAATTGCCAACGCCTGGGTCATACGGCAAAAAGATGCACTAGTGCTGCATCTTGTGCTAACTGTGGGCATCCTCCACATACTGAAAACTGTACCCGTAACACTCAGCGTTAGACAAACAATGCCCACGTTTTGTACAGATGCGTGAAATACTAAAAATCAAAACAGAAAATTACTGTAGTATGGGCGAAGCGTGACGCACATACCGGGAAAGAAATCCATCTGTAGCCCGTGGAATTGGCAAAAGTAATACCTACGCTGCTGTTGCCTCGCAAATCGAGCCTAGTAAGACTTTAACTCCAACTGCTTCCAATGAAAAACCTGTTCCACCATTAACCAAAAATTATATTGCGAAACCAGTTACATCACCCGCCAAAGATAATATTGAAAAAACCAAAGCAACTGCAAATATTGAAAAAATTAAAATAACAACACATATGCTAAAATCTAATAAACCAAATTCTCCAGAATCTCCAGCTCTCAACTTTACTCAACATATCACAAGTGGTAATGAATCCATTCTTTCATCCATTAATCAACCTTGGAAAACCAAAGCAACTGCAAATATTGAAAAAATTAAAACAACAACACATTTGCTAAAATCTAATATACCAAATTCTCCAGAATCTCCAGCTCTCAACTTTACTCAACAAATCACAAGTGTTAATGAATCCATTCTTTCATCCATTAATCAATCTTCAATTTCAAATTATTCACGTGCGCTAACTCGTTCAAATGTACCAAATCCCCTAAGTACAAATTATTCTGCTGGTAAAAATAAATCATTCACGAAAAATTCCTATAGCGACCTTCTCGACGGAGACGCTGACATGTCAACTTAACCCTCCCTCCACTCTGCTTACATGTCGTTACAATTAAATAGAGTTTTTAAAATTCTACAATGGAACATGAAAGGACTTATTAATAATTTTGATGAACTCCGTACATTCATAAGTGATTTTAATCCAACCTTTTTATCACTTCAAGAAACCCATTGTAGAAGCTCTTTTAATCCTATTCCACCCAAATCATATACTGGATACTTCACGAATGCTGATCAAAATTCATATTCCAAACAAGGAGTAGGTGTTTTTATAAAATCAAGTATACCTCACAAACGCATAAATTTAAGCTCAAATATACAAGCCGTAGCGATACAAATAATGTTAAATATAAAATTTGCAGTGCTTTCGTTCTATATTCCACCTTCGCAATCGTTTTCTCAGCAAGAACTCTACAATTTATTATTCGTATTCTCCCGCCCATTAATAATATGCGGCGACTTTAATAGTTGGAGTACCAGCTGGTTCCCTGGTCCATTTCTGATGATCTGCATAATAGCGATCACTTTCCAATCATAATCGATCTTAAACTTTCAACGTCCTCTGTTACTCCAGCAAAACAGGCCAAATTCCTCCTAGATAAAGCGGATTGGATCAACTACTCCAAACAGGTGGAGTCATTTTTGAATTCAAAGTCATTTAACGGGAACTGCAACCATGATGCTGCTATTATGTCTAAAGCGATTCGCACGGTTGCTCATCTGTCTTTTCCTCAATCCAATACCTCTTTTAAACGAGCTAGGGTTCCTTGGTGGAACAACACGCTTTCGTTACTGAGCAAAAATAAAATGGATCTATGGCACCGCTTTAAGACATGTCCTGATCAGGATAATTTACTATTATAAAAAAAGGCCAATGCTCTATTCAGGAAGGAATTACGGAAATCAAAGGCACTTAGTTTCGAACTTTTTTCGAGAGGAATTCACAGAAATACATCAATGAAAGTTGTCTGGAACAAAATCAACAGACTCAATGGGATTTTAAACCTGAACGAAATTTCTTCCATCTGCACTCCCAATGGAACTTTAACTGACGCAGATGAGATTTCTGATTACTTTGGAAAAGTGTGGTGTGAATAATCCTCTGACAGCAACTTCTCCAGTGCTTTCATCGAAAATAAAAGGACTCCAATACCTCTTTCAAATAATATCGATAGATGTGCCATGTTCCTGGAAAATTGCGTATCTACCTCAGAACTTGGAAGTTGTCTCTCCAATTTGAAGGGGAAGACACCTGGTCTAGACCTTATCTCATACTAAATGATCAGTGCTATGTCTAAGTCTAGTAAAAAGAAATTACTGGACCTATATAATACGGTATTTATGACTGGCCATATACCCTGCATGTGAAAACTGGCAACAGTTGTTCCATTTCCAAAGTCAAAAAATGTTTCCATCGCATCAGATTATCGCCCAATTTCTCTTTTATCTTGCCTCTCTAAGGTATTAGAGAAGATTATGGCATCTAGATTATCTGGGTTTCTTGAGTCCAAGAACCTGATAACCAAGCAACAAGTTGGTTTCAAGCGGGGTAGAGGGTGCATCGACGCTCTGTTACATATTGATTATTTCACAAGCAAAGCAATTTCTGAACGAAATCACGTACCAATTCTCTCAATTGATTTCGAAAAAGCATTTGACAGAGTTGGTCTTCATGTTATCTTAAGACTCTTGAAATCATGGAATGTCGGACCCAAATTCTTCAACTACATCAACTACATGTCGCATCGGCGGTTCAAAGTTAGAATCAACAATCATCTTTCTGATTCCTTTCCGCTAAAGAATGGCATTCCGCAAGGATCTCCTCTCTCTGTCACGCTTTTCCAGATCGCTTTCAACGAAATTTGCAAAATTCTTTGCTCATCTCACTGTCTATGCACAAGAAAGAAGATACTCCAAATTACGTCTTCAGGAATTTAATAGCTGAAAAAACCCAAGTATTGGTTGGAATCTTTTGTACACAGACGGCTCAAAATCTCCTGGTCTGCCTCCTGCTTGTGCGGTGGTAGTTGCTACAGGACGGGTTCTTCTCAACCACATATTTCACGAAAGTACTTCAACTTTCACAACCGAAGCCAGAGCTATCCTTCACGCTGCCAACCTTGCCCATAAAAACAAACTCAAAACCGCCATTGTTACCGACAGTTTGCCTGCATTACAAGCTACTCGGAACCCTTCGACTTCGAGATGGAGCACCATCAGCAAATTAAGGAATATAATTACTACACCCGACGGAAAAATTAAAATGTTATGGGTACCAAGTCACATCGGTTTACTGGGAAATGAGCAGGCTGATCGAGCGGCAAAGTATGCTGCTTCTGCTCCTCTAATTATGGATGATGTCATGGAAAAGTTGGATCTTCAAAGATACAATGGAAGAAAAGTTAAAGAGAAAATTGCAGAAGGAAATTTACAATATCATCATCAACACTACTCTTGCATTAACCCTCAATTAACTCCACCTCTATATCCAACAAATGTTGAGAAAACCAAGATCCAAACATTCTCGAGAATTCGCCTTGGTCATACAATTGCAACTCACCAATGGATCCTGAAGAAGTCTTCTTCGCCAATCTGCTGTTGTGGACAAACTCTTACTATAAAGCACATTCTCTGCAACTGCCTCAACTTTTCCTTGGCTAGAAGTATTGCATTTGGAACGATTAACCCTTTGAACATTCTACAATCAGCTTCAGAACAGAATATCAATTCTATACATTACTTTATTAATACTACTAAGCTCATTATCTAATGTACATTTTATTATTCTTTTTTATAATTAGTGCCGATAGCCTGTGTTGCTAGTGCTCAATGTCTTTTTTTTTAGTCTAAGAATTCATTTCATTAGTCTAAAATTAAAATAATAATAATAATAATTGTCTTATTAAACCACGGGGAGCACCTGCTTCGAGGTCGATACTGCTTGATCGGAACAGATACAGCAATAGCTAGATTTAATGTATTGTAGAACGACGGCAATAAGCTTTCAATACTACCGGTTGAGAAATCAAGCGTCAGATGTGAAAGACGATGTTTTAGTAATACAATATTGATTTTATGAAAATCATAATAATTATTTAAAAAAGTTTGATTTGGCACATTAAGGCATTTCAACAAACCATCATTAACATGATGAAAGGAAATGCATATTGATGGATGATAAGGATCCTCAGGTAAAGTAAAAGGTGGACAACGATTTACGTAAATCTCGGGAAAATTGGCAAAGCAGAGATCAAGCAGACTACCATTACAATTAGGATTACGATTATATTGACCCAAATTATGATCAAACAATTCACTAAAGAACACAAAAGCCCTATCAGACGTTGAAGTAGGAACGAAACAGCCAGAATTATCAGTGCTACACCAATTGACTTGAGACAAATTGAAGTCACCCAATGCAACGACCAAATCAGTGGGTCTAGACCGCTTGGCCACTTCACAAATGAGGGAAGCGTGTTTCCTGTAAATGGAGATATCGGAATTTGGGGGAATATAGGAGCAGGTTATAAATAGATGTTTATCAGGCATATTCGCACGAATAGCGATAAATTCAACGTCAGGAGAAGTGGGAAATTCAATTAAATTGGACGGGACTGACGCAGATAGGGCAATTAATACACCATCACCAATTCGATTCACTCGATCATTTCTAGACACTTGGAAACAATTATGAAAAAGTTCCGACGAATGAAGATCGGGTTTTAGCCAAGTTTCAGTAAAGACCAAACAGAAAAATTCCGTGCTCACTGAATTTAGAAAAGTGGAACGAATTTTCGAATTTAGGCTCCGAACATTTTGATAAATGAGAGATAATGGGCCTCAAGAAACAATTAGTTTTTTGAAGGCGACAAGACTGTTGCCTTGGTATTACGGGGACGATCTCGAGGGATAAATTCCTTAATTAAGGATCCTACTGGCCACAGTGATATGTTGTTAAACAAGTTTTAACATGTGTTAACATGTTTTAAGTCGGAACTAATATTTTAAAAGAGGAGATTGCCCTAGCTTGAGAAGGAGCCATTTTGAAGATGCTAACACGCTTTAAGTTGACTGATGGGACTTTCGTCGCCAGATAACCTTTTATGTTATCCACCGATGTTTCAGGTACCAGTCTTGACACAAATATTGCTTTTCTGGGAGGAACTGCCGTCAAACAAATGCCATTATTTGGAACAGGAGGGGGGTTCACGGTAGGAGCGTTTCGAGTTGGGGAAAATATAGATGGGGTTATCGCCCTTGTACCGGCAGCTTGTGAGACTTGCCCAGTCTGGTGACCAGCATTCACACGCGAACAGCCAGGAGGAGAGGATGATTTATTTTTCTCTTCATTACTTTTAGGCGATGGCGCTTGATTAGAGTGAGTGGCGGCTCTGGGCGGAGATACCCTTGCCACTTCAGCGTAGCTTAAAACCGATGGACTTGCCGGTTTGTTTGTAACTGTTTTGCTACCAACCGACTCAGCAATATCGGAAACATTACTGTTCATTTTAGAGTTAGAGGGCGCGGTAACTTGTACCAACGAATTAGATTTGGAGAAAGCCAGAGGTGATGTCCCACACGCTACGCTACGAATAGAAGATGAGTGTCCAATAAAGCGACACTCATCAAACCTAGACTTAATGAGCTCAAACTTTTCCCACAAGGAGCCGAGATTTCTACTCAATTCCGAGAAACCATAACGGGTCTCCGTGAAAAGTTTATAAAAGTCAACGTCCCGCTGCCTACAGTCATGACATGACCATCTTAAGCCTTTAGACGAATCAGCAACTGCATCAGCAGCACGGCCGAGAATACCGGCACACTTTGCATGACAAAAGCGCTCGCAGAGCCAACAAGAAACGAATCTATCAGAATCCGGGCCTGATTTCGTCCCATAAGGTGTACATAAACACTCCATGTCCTGTCAAAAAGACAGTTGTGGATTATGAAGAACAGACACACAAATCACTAAAAAAATCCTGAACATAAAAATTTATCAACCAATTTGTGCAAAACTTCTCTGTTAGGTTGACACTGTAGCGAGAGATCAATAGCAGTACAAACTCCAAACAGCAAAAAAAATAACAGAGAAAAAGAGAGAGAAAAAAAAAAAAAAAAAAAAAAGAATTTTAACAAAGAGCAAAAAATTTTTTTTTGAAAAAATAAAATAAATAAAAGCGTAAAGGAAAAATATTTCTTTTACTTTGAATTCACTCACTTTCTTCTCAAAGTATATTATAAATTCACACATTATAAGGCAGAATAGCCACGAAATTCAACAAAAAATTAAAATATTAATTGCCGAAACAAAATATATACGACTATACCGCGCGACAGAGTTGCCAGACAAGCAGTACAAGCATTTTTGTTCAGATCAATTACAGACAATATCGAATACTTCTGGGACTACTCTCGCAGACATACATTTCACATAATTAATATGTTCTTACAAAAGAACTCGGTGCCTTCTTAGGAAAATGCTACTAACAAATTAAAAACCGCTTCTTTATAGTGTCCATTCACTGTAAACGAACGCTTCACACTTATTGAAAGCATTATTATTATTATTATTAATTTCGCCAGAGAAATAAATTTTAAGACTAAACTCTTAAAAAAGCACTAGCATCTAAGGCTTTCGGGTTTTATTAAAAACCCTACCGCACTTGAGATTTGAACCCACGACCATTGAGTTGCTTCTCGAGACTCTTGCCTACTCAGCCACTCAGGCGGATAATTTATTCAAAGTAAAGAAAGCTATATAAATGTAATACATGAAAACCTAGTAGAATTAAGTTTCCTCGCAAAAATTGAAGACCTCGAAAATCTTTTGCAAGTCATAGAGATTTCTTGTTATGTGCTCATCACCGAGAGATAAGCTGCATGTTAATTTTATCAACGCATTTGGAGAAGAATTTACAAGAACTCCAGAAGGTTTTTAATCCGCACAAACTTCTGAAGAGATTTAAGCACGTCTGTCTATCCACTTGTCGGTCCATGTAACGTTCGTTGCAAACTCCTTTCTCCTGGTCGCAAAAATCAAATTTAATGGGAACACTGGAAGTTCTTCCACGCAGATTGACAATGAAAGGGGACCAAATCGATCGAATTACTCGCTTATAGTAATATATAAACTAAGAATATCGCAGTTTTCTATAAGGAAAAAAATCGTTCCTTTTTTCTTTGTTTAGTCCTTTTAGGTCTACAACTGTTGAGTCTGTGGGCGTTAAAAGAAAACTGAATACTTATAATGCGTATATTACATGCTCATACACTCCTACTGCGGCTGATATTGCGGCTTACTTAGAGCACTCGGTTTAATCAAAAATATTATTTCTCGCCTCAAACAAAGTGATAAGTTAATAGTGCTCTGCTCAATTTTCGTGGGCTTTTAATAATGACCTTGGATGCTCTATTCCCTTTTCTTATCCATTAATTTATAAAAAGTTCTTATGGTGTCCATGGGTTAGGTTTGTGTCAGCTTAGCAACATTTTCAATGAGAATAATAATTGCTTGACTCAATTTTTTGGTGGGATACCGACATGTCTTTATATCGAGCGGAGCCCTATCTTCCTTCTTTGTTGCCGGCCGTAAATAGTTGGCAAAGAACCGTGTAACCAAATGATTAGTAATGATTAACGTTTATTTGCTAAAACGATTTACTTTAATCGTAGAAACTTGCTGGACTTACGCTCTGGAGATATTGACGATTCAATATCCTTTATTTACAGTCAGCTTTTTCCGTAATTTTCGTGTCGGTACCGTTTAAGGCTTGTTTCGCGTCAGAATCTCCTGTCTGTTATGCCAACCATTTAAGGTTTAGGTTGCTCCGCAATAAAAAAGTAGGCTATTTAGGAAATTCACTCAAAGTAGTTTGATTAGAGTTTATATGTTATACTCTAGCGCTAGACGAAATTATCATTCCTTGAAAGCAACTTCTAATTTTGTTGATGCGACCGCACGCGAACTTCTTCAAAATCCTAGGGGCTTCTCTAAATTCGTAAATTCTAAACGAAAAGTAGAAGAATTTCCTTCCGTCATGAGCTTTGGAAGTTTGGCATCATCCGATGCGTCTGTAATAACCGACCTTTTCGCAGATTTTTTTAGGAAGTGTACCCATTTTCAAACATTTCGCCTGATAATTAGTTAATAATTATCCGTATTTGATATTTTTGCGTATATGTCTTTCTCTGAAGAAGAAGTACGCTGTTGAGTTGATCATAGGTTGTTAGTCTCTAAATTACATCGCCTTGGCTTTTGGAGCAGTATGATAGCCTGGTTCAGTAACTATCCCTCGGGTAGCCTCCAACAGATTGTGCTGAATTTTTATCAACACAGAGTAATTGACATCACTTCTGGTGTTTCTCATGGAAGTCATCTTGGCCCGCTTTTACTTCTTTCATACGTGAATGACCTACCGCAGTGCATTCAATATTCCATTCAACGCGTTTTAATATTTGCAAACGACGTTAAACTGTCCCTTTCCTTTGACTCATCACATGGTACTAACCTTCTTCGGTCTAATTTTGAGAACCCGTATTCGTGGTGTGCAATTAAAGGTTTGGTGCTGAATTCAAACAAATGTAAAAAAATTTCGTTTATTTATACGATGCCTCCTTATTAACGTTTCGTATAATGGAAAGTGTTTGCAATTGCAAAGACTTAGGAATTGTTTCTGATTCAAAACTCAAGTTTGACAGTCATATTGAAGTGTCAGTTAATAAAGCTAGACCCGTCTTAGAGTTTATAAAAAGATGGTCTAAAGGATTTAAAGACCCACATGTTACGAAGTGCCTGTATACTTCTTTAATTAGACCAAGTCTTGAATAGTAGTAGTACGGTAGTTTGGCTTCCTAGTTATAGATGTCGTATTGATCTCTTGAAGTCTGTTCAACGGGACTTCTTGATGCTTGCTTTGCAAGCTTTGGGATGGGATCCTGCCCTATCTCTTCCACCTTATAATAGTAGATTGAAGCTTATTGATTTACCTACCCAAAAGAATGCAACATTCCTCTTTAAGCTAATAAAGGGGTATGTTTATTCGCCGCCTTTATTAGAACTTACTGATATTCACATCTCTAGAAGGATTTCGAGACGTTTTGTGCTCTTGCAGTTACTGTAGGAAAATGAGTAGGCGATTGATTTTTTTTTTGTCAATGCGGGAGTTCTCATTTTGAGTTTGAAGTGATTAGTCATTTGAATTTGGGAAGGAAAGAAAATTTTGACGTTCACAATTTGTTTTTGTAAAAAAAAGGAAAAAAAATCTTTTAAAATTTCTAATAGTAAATTTTTGCTTTACAAAGACTGTAAAATTAATTCTTATCAATTGTTAATAAAGAAGTGAAAAACAATTGTAAAATTTGTTAATAATTGAAATGAAAAGCAATCGTAACTTTTGTTCATAAAAGAAATAAAAAAACGATTAAAAAATATGTTACAAACATTACGGAACCGTTGCAAACCAATGTGAAGGGTCCTATTGGATATTACAAAATCCCGTACAACTGCGTGAATCTACACAGCAGAACTCATAATGAAAATCCATGCAGACTCAAACTCAAAGACCCTCATGGGATAAAACGTCGACATCAATAAGTCTATCAGAAAACTGTCCACATCATTTCTGCAGCTTTTAATTGTTTAGTATTTTTAAAATAAAAAAAAAAAAATTTATAATATTATAATATTTAATCTATAAAATATAGTTTTTTGTGTAAACACGAATGTACATTCGGCGATTTTTCAATTTGGGTGAGTTTTACATTAATGTTAATTAAATAAGATATATTCAACTTAATTAGTATTAATTTGGAAAATAATCAATAATTATATGATTTCTTTTGTAAACATTCATATTGTTTATTTTAGTTATTAAAATGCCAGTTAATTAAATTGTTGGA
Organism: Glossina fuscipes; assembly: GCF_014805625.2. NCBI lineage: Eukaryota > Metazoa > Arthropoda > Insecta > Diptera > Glossinidae > Glossina > Glossina fuscipes. The sequence continues at coordinate 666,757 of NW_023998646.1, forward strand.
TGGTTCTGGGTGGCGAAGTAAGATTACACACTACACGCTACTCTTCCACTTACATCACTTACATATTATAAAAATTCTTTAGGGCAATTTTCTCCTATGAACCCCGCCCAATTTCGGCGAGCTTGACACACTTCGGTAAGAGCCCTTTAGGTGTGCTACATTACCACGATGAAATACCAAATATGGGTTGCTCAATATGTTTCGATTAATGTGTAAAATATTCAACGATCATTACCACTTGCTTGATCTGTTTGTTTTGTCCGTTAATAAGATAAAAAGCGTTATATT
>NW_023998646.1:672044-697730 GCF_014805625.2 Glossina fuscipes
AAGCATGCCGCCCAGCGCATATTGATTGAACATTAGGACATTAGAAAGAGGAATGTCGCGTTTGCTGATAGAGCATTGTGAGTGGTTCCATTACTTCATGCCTGAGATAGAGAAACGGACAAATCGTCCGGCTGAAAGGGAAGAACTGTCTCCGAAAAAGGCGAAGATAATCATCTATGTAGCTAACATCATAGTATTCCAAGATCATAATGTTTGCGATGGCTTAAGGGTTCATTTGCAATTTGGTCCTGTACCGGTTGTAAGTGTGCTCCTATGCTGATAGTGTACGTGCTTTTTTTTCTTTTTCTTTTTTTTTTTCTTCTTATTTGTTTTGTTATGCTTATACTCAATTTTATTGTTATTTAATATAAGTCTTGCATTAAGAGCCAATTGAACTCGACTGTTATTTCTTTAGTTGAGTTTCTAGTATAAGTGGAATAAATAAAGTAAATAACTAAATAAATAAATACATATAGATAAATTGAATCAAAATACTCCTTCATATTTTACTTTTTCGCATTTGTTACTATTAATGATGTATAAATAAGCTCATATTCATTCTTCAATATATATTTCAGTATCTCAATTTAGGGCTTAGATGAATTTTGCTACAGCAAATATATACAATCAAATATATTGATCTCATGTTTATTTTTAGTTATTTTTCTTTTCCATATTATATCTTAAGTTATTGTTATTATTATTATTTTAATTTTAGACTAATGAATTGAATTCTTAGACTAAAAAAAAGACATTGAGCACTAACAACACAGGCTATCGACTCATATCTTAAGTTATTTTGTAGCTTTTCGTTGAACTTAATATGGAAAATACTGAGTCAATTAATAAGTTTTAATTGTAACGCTGCCAGTTTTTTGCGACTTGTGGATAAACAATAAAGTTCAGTTGACATTACAGTTGCTATAAAAACCAACTTATCAATGTAAAATCCGTAACCGGTTTAAACGTAGTAATAGTAAAAGTATTGAATTTTTTCTCAACCCAAAAAAGAAGAAATCGCTTGTGGATTTTCTAGGTATTCCTGCAATTTTTAAAACCATGTTGTCACGAAAAATTTGCATGTCGTTCAATAAAATATTTCAACGGAAAAGATAAATACGAAATGAAAACAAAAGGAATATGATTTTGTCTCTGAAATGACACCGCGTCCACATTGTGTATTGACATATAGATTAAAAATAAAGGTCTTCTCTTACGCACGCACGTACATAAACATATATGTATATCTGGCGAAGATTGCTGTCATGATTATTATTAAAGTTATTGTTTTTGTTATTGCTATTATGGCTCAACAAGCCTTCCTTCCTTTAATCATTCCGTATGTCTTTACAACTTATAAATATGTGAATGCACAGATGAGTGAATATGCATTCCCAGCACAAAGGGTGGTACTACACGAAATTCGTTGCAACTTTTGTTGTAATTTTATATGCACTGATTCCACTATAAATGTATGGTGGGTTATATAGACACATGTGTGGATGGATGGATAGCAAATGATTGCTGGAATGGCAATATGCCATTATAACAATATAACAATTTTTACGCTCTCGTTTAAATCATTGCCAATATATGATATCCGGTTCCTGTTCCGTCCTTGATACATCCATAATTTATAAACCTAAGGAAACAATAATTGTGGACGTACATATATAAATACACAAGAAAGATTATAGAGAAACAGTTTATGATTGCAAAGAATTAAGCAAAAAAAAATCTTAAAAAAATTGAAATAATTATCCCATAATTAAATTTAAATGGGCGTTCTAAGAAAACTTGGGGTTGTTGCAAATAATAACGTAATTTTTTATTCGAATTATTGTCCATGATTAATTGTTACTCTTTCTCATTTCTTTAACAAAATATGAATTCCACCTTCGAAGAATAATGAAATCGTCTGTGAACGGACACTTTTGTGGAATAAAAGTGCTATTCAGAAAGGTTATAAGTCGTGGATCTAAAGAAGGCAAAGATCGAACGTTTAATGCGCGCTCCGGATGCTCTTTGAAAAATCAATGTCTTTTACATCCTGCGGTATTCATATATGTGAGTACGTTAGATGACAAACTACCGTATTTATTTTATTTATGTTTTCGTAAAGTAGCTTAGGTGTAATTACCTGAACCGAAAAATTTGTTTGAAAAATGAGTATTGCAAAATAATTCGTGTTAATATTTGTCAGGCTTGGTACGCTTAAAGTGACAATTTTCTTTGACTGGCATGTACTTGAGAAATTTAGAATCAATACCTTCCTTTTTCCGATCAGGAGAATGTTTAAAAAATATTAAGACATTCAGATACGACAGGAGAACCTGTTCAAATCGGTTCAGAATTTGATACTGTTCAACAACACATAGACTTTTTGGGGTCTCTCAAATTTTCTTCTGCGGGTTGTAGACGTTTTGATAAAAGTTTTAAATTTTAATTTTCTGCAGGGTTGTATAGACGTGGCCGATTTTTTTAATATGCAAATGTCTTTCTTGTACTATATAGCTAAGGAGAGAAAAATTTTTATATATAGACTTATTTTACTGTCCACCTGGAAATATGCATTATTTTGTAAAAAAATTTTTGTTTATATTATACTTAACATAACTCTTAATGCAGAAATGTTCCCACTTTATAAATAAATGATAAATATAACATATGATAGGAGGAAAATGGGAAAGAATACGCCACACCAACATAAAATAACATACACCTATTTTTCTAGCCATCAGCAAAGGGTGGTTTTCGTGCGATTAGCGTAAGCTTGAATATAAATATTCAATTTTTGACAAAAAATGACAACATTTCATTAATAAGAAATGTGGAAAAAACGAGATTATCAAGCAGAAAACAAAAAAATAATAATAAATTGGGAAATAATTAAATTATTTTTGAATTGTGAAATCTTAACTTTGCGTGAAAAATTGATCCATTGTGACTTGTTGTTATTAAAAATCGAAAAAACAGAGAAATAAATAATTTACTGAATTTTAAAAAAATAAAAATTGAACGACCCTCCATAGCGGAGAAAGTTATGTTAAATAAAAAGCGCCGTGGTGCGAGCGCTCTTTGTGTTGATATATGATTCTAAATCGGAAAAAGGTACGAAAAGGAACAGTGCTAACATCCGTGTAGCAGTTCATCTCACTCAACCTAAAACACTACACTTTTCAAGTTCCCCCATTTGGCTGTTTACAGTTACACGATTTTTTGGATCTGTAAACTTACAGAATCTGCAAATTATGGTTTGCCCTTAGGTTGTATGATGTAGCTTGAGAGTGAGTACCCAAAAATTTCAGAGCCAGAGGTTATGCCCACAATAGAAGTGAGTATTCCTTATTTATTCAACCCCGAAACAACTGGTTACCTATAATCGAACTCGGTAGTAATTTATATCCAGAGTTCTATAATATGTAAATTTTTTTTATTTCTAATCAAAAACAAAAATTATTAGCTCTGATGCACCTACGGCAAACTCATTTGCCGCTAATGCATCGCTTAATACTGCTTACAATGTCTACATTCCATCCAAATTTGTGGGATTGCAACCATCCCCTCAGATTTTAGTGAACGAGAAATTTAAATTAATGCTTCTCAAAAAACTTACTTAAATTCGGACCTTTATCTAATTTCTGCAAAATTAAAAAAGTCATGCGTTTTCAAAATTTTGATCATGATTCTAATTCTTGCGTGGCTTTGGACGCAGTCCGTCTAAATTTTTCTCGGAACCTCTAACCCTCACATATTTGCATAGAAGGTGTTAAATCCTCTGTTAAATCTTACATCGAGCAACATTACAACAGGCAACGGACTTGACGAATAGTTATTCTGGGATTTTGCTCTTTGACCCTAATTTCTATTATTTAATTTTATTACTTATAAAGATTTGGACATACGCTCTTCATGGAAGTATGATTTTGATCGCAATTTTCACAGCTTACTATAGAGCTAACAGGACGATCAATAGTCGAATATATGAGAATAAATTTGATATTATACCTCTTGCCATTTCCTATGCTACTAATGGGTTTCTAACTATTAAATATCAATTAATTTACAATTTCAATTTTTTTAAGTCAAAAAGCCTGCCTAATGCGTTCGGTTTGCTTGGTAGACGATTCAGGGATTTCAGAGCGGTAACTAGAGTTACTCTCAGACTTAATTTTCCCCAAGTTTCCTTATTATCTTTGGAATTATCATTCACGCTTAGAGTGGTACCTTGAATCTAAGTGCAATCTTAGCAATTTTTGTTGTGGTTTTGAGTGGGCTCGGTCTGCCAAAAACAATATTATGGCTTTGTGATCAGCAATCAGCTTAGCCTGTGGTAAGGTCACATTCTCATTGCCTGCTTTCTGGACATAACTCAGATTTTGTTCTGTTAATATTAACATCACATCTATTCTACTCTCCTTGAATCTCTCTATCAGATCCTGTAATTTATTATACAACCTATCTCTCTATAAAAACATGTTAATGATGTTGTCGTGCAAAAGAGATCTATTGCAGATTTTCCTCAGTGCTAGGTACTGAGTTCTTTCCATTTTAATTTAAATATTAACAAAATTGAAGCTTTTTTCCTGAAAACATATCAATTTTGGGCTCTCTAGAATTTTGCAGACATACTTTACCTTGATGTTTCCCCTTGTTACTGTATTCTCTCGTCTTGGATTTCACCAAATCACACTTTCAATTAACAAGACTAAGTGCGATTTAAAAAAAAAAAGGAGAGAGACTATGGTTACTCTTCATATATAGTTGTACTAAGCTGCTTGTCAAAATGTTCGACTTTTTAGGCTACGTTCTACGCTCAAAACTATCGCCAGCTGCTCACATTGGCAAGATTAGCAAACAATGTTTTAAGCTCATTAATGTCCTAAAATCCACTTGTGGTATTTCATGAGGTTCCGACTTTTCTTGCGTAAATAAACTGTATCTTGGACTTGTTAGGCCAAGTTTAGAATACGCTTGTTCGCTCTTATGCGATTTTCTGAAATTATGTAGAAATCAATGGAAATGTCTTCGTCTGGCTTGGTGGCATGAAATCCACCCATATACTAGGCTTAGAACAGATGGCAAATATGCCTCTACAAATAAGATTTCGTTTACTCGTTTATTCAAAATTCCTTTTGGTTCACAATGTATTCGGCCCGTGATCAAGTTCTTACCTGTGAGAAAATCCAAATGTCTTGCGCTCCTAGAACCCATCCGTTCAGTCAGCACTTATTTTGAAAAGAAATTCCTTATAATGTCAGGCGGCAAATCTATAATCTATGCTTTGCAATCGTGTCCCTCAAATTAAATTTCCCCCCCCCATTTTGTTTTCATTTTCTCCGGGTGCCCAATCACATGAATATTCATAGCAATGTCACTGCAGATAATACGAATAAAGTGGTCTTAAAGACCACTACGTTTTAATAATCGCGGTTTAATTTCTGCTGATTTGAGGGCAATCGACAAGAAGCACTCAGTTTTTTCTTGGCAACAGCGATGGAATAGTTCACTACATGGTCGTCATTTATACTCTTTATTTCTGAAAATAAATACATTACCTTGCTTTATCAATGGCGATCTCAGACGGGATATTATTTGCTTTGTTAATAGGATGATGTGTAATCACACAAGATGTAATGATCACAACTTCACAATTAGCATAACGAATAGCTCTTTAGGTACACGTCGGATTTTGCAATCTCCTGATTACATTTTATTTGTCAATCCATTACTTCTCACACGACGAAATTCACTCTCCGTTGTTCTATCTTATAATTCTTTGAACAAAAATATCATGAATATCTCGTCTTCAAAAGTCGAAATTTATAAAAAAAAAATATATATAGAAAAAAATTAAAACTTTCATTTGTTAGATGGCGAACGTTAATAATAATTAAATCATCTGCCAACTTTATTAAGGTCAAAAAAACCTCGTGTCCGTATTCAGCCTTTTTTGCTCAACTCGGTGAATCATTTACTTGTTGATTTGCTGACTAACCGGAAAAGAAGAAGAAGAAATTTTTGAATTAACTTACTGAACACCTCTTCTGTATTCCTCTAGGGAATGTTGACTTAAAAGTATTTGAAGAGACTCAGATGAGAGAATGAAAATTGTAGCAGTTGTGTTGTCGGCTGTTTGTCATGGTACTTTGAGAAAAGCGCATCTAAGGTTTTGGAATGTGTTATGGATATATTTTTATTTTGTAATGTTACAATTAGTGTGCAATCCATGTTCAAAAATTCGCGAACTTTACACGTCACATGTTGTGATATATTAGAAAAAGCAGCAAAAGGAAATTTGTTGACTCTTTTGGAAACGAACTTGGTCTCCTGCAAATATACTAAAGCAGTTTTATTTAGAAAGAATTTTAAAGGAGTGTAAATGAGTTTTAGGGATACCCATTAGTGGCTTAAACAAGTTAGAAATCAACCGCAAAACTCGAGATAGTAGTTTCCTAGCAACCTCTTTTACGTCAATAAAAACCAACATCTGAAAAATGTACAATGACCTGCTTCCTTAAACATTTAATTTTGAAGAAATTTTTATTTTACCTCGTAAGATATAATAAGATAAGCACATGTACCTCTTAACCTCATCGTCGAAATATATACTTTTTTTTATTTCAGCACAATGCAAGCTGAGTAAAAAATAGCAGTATAAAGTCACATCCTCGCATTCGTAAAAGCGTGAATAAATTGAAGTATCGCTTAAATTAACGCGAACATTTTCAAAAATCTTAAATTTAACAGAATGCAATAATAATAAAAAAAGATAAATGAACAATTTATTTTAATGTCCATTTGTCTTTTTACCTTTAGTTATGAATTGTGATCGATTTCGTTGCATAGTTTTTTGCCATAAAAAATTCAATTGGATATTTTATTAATTTACTTAGTTTTTCGCCACAAATTTATTGCATTTGTGCTGGCTAATAGCATTGATGACTTTGAATTCAATTTATTTTAAATCTCTTTGTTATCCACAATTTCCTTCCAATATTAAATCAAACGTAAACTCGGGTAAGCACATACATGTCCATATATGGTTAACACTCACGTATAAATTTATACAAATGCATTTCTAACGGCTCTTGATTACATATCGGTTTTTTGCTTCTGACATACACACATACCAGAAATTACATATACGCAATAGTTATGATATACTTGCTACCGGACATAGTAACTACATATATTTCTCATGCCTTTCACAATGTTAAGTAGCTGCCAAGCCAACAAAAATTTGGGTTGTTGAAACAACGAACTCATGAACCTACTTTCTTCGCTTCTTTAGTGCTTTCAAAGCTTTGGTCTTTTAATGCAATCGTCATCGACACGAATTCATGTTGATCAGATAGAGTCGTGTTTAATGAATAGGTTGTTTAGGGCAAATTTGAAGCCAGTTTGTTTTTTTTTTTTGGAAAATTACAGTTTAATATTTATTTTTTGTAATTACTAGGGTATTGCTTTTTATTTAAAAAATAAGAAGCTCAATGTTGCTATAAACTTTCGCTGACAATGCAGATATCTATCCACATTAATTTGAAATTCATATCGCTCTTGTACATAATTGTACGGCAACGGCAACTGTCATTTTATGTTCTTTGGTCCATTTTGGCCGCTTCTGCGTTAAACCATAATATGAATTGCTTTGCTGTTGTCGATAACGTTGTATGTTGACTATTTCACCAGTTTTTACAAATTCATGATACACAACACCCTACAGCGAGATTTTTTTTCTTTCCAAATTGACTTTACTTTGCTGTAGATGTATTCAGCTTGATCAACCTATAATATTCTGCGTTGCATGTTCTCAAAAAAAATCCATTTTTCATCATTACAAATGATGGGATGCAGAAATCCTCTGATATGCTATTTTTTGAGAAGAACACGGGCAATAGTATCTTCGTTTTTTTAACTTTCTCTTTTTCTCGTAAATCACGCGCTCCCTATCTTTCCGCCTTTTAAGGTTCAAGTCCTAGATATCATCTCTATCAAATACAAATTTCATGCATTTCTGTCAAGAGCTTCGCTTACAATTTTGGGTGCAACGAAGTGCAACGAAGCATTGAAAGTATAATTATATAAGAAAATGCCGTTAGTAACAATACAACGTCATAATGACGAACTTCTGAAATGTACAAAAGCTTCGTCTTAAAAGACAATGAAATAAATGCGGTCAATGAATCTCGACAGAATTAGCAAGAAGTTGTCCCCCCTTGTCCTCCTCACTCAGATTAAAATTTCAAAACTCTGTGTAATGGCAAACGTCTTTTCTTCTCTTTCAATATCGTTAACCTAAACAAAAAAATTAATTACATTTGTGCATTAAGAAGCCCGATGCTAACGAAAACCCGAACCCATGCCGGCTTCCTTACGTTGGGAACACGAATCTTCTTTTATATTACATCTTCTATTGCAAAGCGAGTTTCGATACAAACAAGCTCTAGATATGTTCATTTTATAATATCGTAAGCGACTAGTATGAAATAGCTTGCAATCAACATACGTAGGTTCACAAAGCACATTTTTGCATATAAAATCCCTTTCCTCGAAGCAGTGTGAGTTTTGGGGGGCAGACAAAATGTAATAATTAGATACGGTGTTTTTGAAGACTTTCCGCGATTTGTTTGCGTTTCTATTTTCAAACGTATTAACTCCTTTGCGGATGCAGAGGATTTGGATTCACTAAACACAGAAATATTTCACATATATGGATAAACTTTACATAAGGCCTTTTCAAATTCTAATTTTCATTTTATCGACGTTTCGCTCATTAAAAGGCATTAAAGATTAAATTAACCAATTTAACTCCTTAACGATTTCACGGTCCTCTTACTATATTTACTACAAGATATACATCCTTGTTGCCTTGCCTTGCAAGTTTAACAACTTAAGGTAATTTCTGTTTAACTTGTGACATCACAGAAATTTATTGAAAACATTTATATTGTCCTTCTTCGTTTCTTTCTTTGTTCTATTATATTTCATTAGCACTAAAACTTATTCTATATATTCTCAGTTGCCATGAATTCCAAAATTTATTTTAGTTGTTGCAATTTTCATTAACATTTTTTTTTTTTTTTTGTCATTTTGCTTTCAAAATTTATGAAAAATATTTATTTAATCACCATTAAAGAATTTTTTGAATAAAAAGATTAAGAGTTTGACAACTCTGTAAAAAACCAACTCGTAGTGTAGCATGTGGTACTTCACCTCCGCCTTCACCTACACTTGTTTCGTCGACTCTTGCGATTGCTCCATCCTTGCCTACAAAGGAAGGTAGCGTTTCCGCTATCGTTGATTCGGCCGGTACTAAAGTAATTACGAATGAGCTGGAAAGCCCCCCTCGTTTTAGTTATATTGAAGTGGCAAGAATATCTTTTCCCATTGTTGCTATTCAGGCTACCTTGTGCACATCTCCAAAAAATATTAATAAAAATAACAAATTCGCCTCTCTCGCTGGCTGTTCGGGTGTATCTGCTGGTCACCACGCTGGGCTCGTCGTGCAAGCTGCACGTGCCACTATGGTCACCCCCTCTATATTCTGACCAGCTCAGAATTCTCTACCTGCAAATACTGTTGCTCCTAGTAAGGATAACGTCCGCTCGACGGCAGTAACCCCGATAGGCAATATTCGTGTCAAGAATGGCGCCAGACCCCTATGAGGATAACATAAAAAGTTATCTTGCTACAAAAGTTCTATCCAGCATATGAAAGCAACAAGTAAAAATTCCAAGTTGGCTCCATCCCATCATAGCGCTATATCCACTTTTAAGGTGTTCGTTCCGACTGAAAACGTAGAAATATTGTTAAATAAACCATTGTGCACAGTTGGATCTTTAATATAGAAATTCATTCCTCGCAATACTAATTCGGTAGTTCTTCCATCAAAAAGTAAATAGTTTACAACGCCTAGTAATTTTCATTTACCAAAATATTAGGGACTTAAACTCAAAAATTCGCTCCACTTTCCTTAATTCAGTGACAACGGGTTTTCCTGTTTGGCTTTCACTGAAAGCTTGAAACCTTTTCACTCATCGGAACTATTTTACAATTCGTTCCAGATTTTCTGAAACGATGGATTGGATCGCATTGGTGATGATGCTTTATTTGCCGTATATGCTGCAGCCCCGTCCTATTCAGTTCAATCTTCTTCTATTCCTGAGATTGAAGTTATTGCGATTCTGGCGAAAATTAGCAGTAAACAGTTATATGTAACTTGCTCCTATATCCCCCCAAATGCGGATATCTCTACTCATAAGTCATAAGACACATTCGAAAAGATTGAACCTACTGATAAAGTCATAGCATTGGGGTCATTGTCACAAGTCATAGGTTATAGTGATAAATCTGACCTCATTTCAATATATGACAAAGCTATTTTGTATTCCAATGAACAATAGATCGTAAGCTGCTTCAATACAATCGTAGTCCTAGACTGCTAGATCTTTACGTTGCCAATTTCCCGCAGATAGCGGCAAATCACTTTTCATCTTTTAGTTCGAGGGTCCGTATCAACCAATGTTTTCCATTTTCTTTCATTACAGGCATAATAGTCCGTTGCATCATTCTAATGCGTTAGATAAAAATTATGAAGTTAATGAAACCAATGTCTTATTGCTTAAGCCGTTTCTTTGACATATTGAGCTCGATTTTTCTGCTGGGAATATTAAGGCTTTACTCTATCAACGTCCTATAATGTTTCTGTATCCGTTCCGATCAAGCACCCTCATCCTCGAAACATGTGCCCGCCGTGATTTAACAAGACTGCAAAATATTACAAAAATAGAAAAAACAAACGTACGTATACTCAAATCATGCCCTGTTTTCCCCTTGTGTTGGAAGAGTAGTTTCCTTATTCCAATTTACAAATGTGGAAACAGACATCGCGTTGATAATTATAGAGACACTACCAAGTGAGTGTTTTACTTAAATTGTTTAAACGAATTGTTACTCAGCAATTACTTCTTCTATCAAATCCAATATTTTTCCATTTCAACAAGCTTTCTAGCATGAAGATCAATTCTTGCGAACCTCTTAGAGTTTACTTGCCGTGTTTTTAAAGCTTTTTGCTGTGATTCTCGCGCGGATGTCGTGACCATAACTTATTGATCTTCAAGCTCCAGGCATCTGGCTTCCTTTTGTAGTTAGTGGAAGGAATTAGCTCGTGTCCGCATAACAGTTCATTCAGCTTTCTTTCTAACTCCGAACGACTATCGCGTGACGTCTGGCATCCCTTAAGGCAGCCACTTAAAACCCCTTTTATTTAATTTATACATTAATGATCTCCCCTCGACGATTAAATTCAAACTGATCTTAATGTACCCTGACGATGTAAAACTATTTTCTTCCTTCTCTTTGGAATCGTGATCGTAGCGTCTTCAAATTGCCTTAAATAATTTGGTTAGATTTTATGAAATTAAATCTAAAATAATTCAAGGAGCTTTCTTTGTCAAGCAAGTCATTTAGTACTGAGTATTTCATTGACTCATACAGGTTGGATAACAGGCTTCATTCATCGATTTAGGGGTTCGATTGGACCAAAGATTACGTTTTAACTTGCATATTGAGCTCTCATTAAGCAAAGCTAGGTCTAAGCTTGGGTTTATAAAGAGTTGTTCTAAAGAACTTCATGATCCCTACATTTCGGAAAGGCAGTACATGTGTTTGGTTAGACCTATACTTGAATATGCCTCTATTGTGTGGTCTCCTTCGTATATGTGCTATGTAGATTCAATTGAATCTGTTGAAAAGCAATTCTTGCTGTTTGCCCTTAGAAGTTTGGATGGGGAACCACTAGATATATTCTGTCTGTTTTCCTTCCTAATTAAGTCAATTAATGGTACTATCCACATTACTTGAATAAGCTTCAATGTCCCTAATCGCTTCTTTAAGCACTTTATTTCATGAAGCTCAGTCAATGTAAATATATATCTTTATCAGCTGTTTAATCCGTTCAGAGTTGTTTGAAGAATCCTAAACGATATTTATCACTTAATTTCAACTTCTCTTTGAAGTCTATCAATGCAACAACACGCAAAACTTGATGATTCGAAAATTACGTGGTGTTGTTTTCTGCTAACGGTTGCCAGGCTTTCACATCTTTGCAATGGCTTAGGGATTCACTTCTAGCAAGGATTTACGTCGGTTATTAATATCCCCCTGTACTAGATATGTACAAGCTGTGTTTTTCAGTGTTCATTTGTACATGAATTTCGTTCTTTTTACTTTCTTGTTTTTTTTTTTTTTATTTTTCTTTATATATTTTTTTCTTTTAATCACTTTTAATATCGCTCAGCGTAAGATTTATTTTTAAGAGCCAATTAAATTCGGCTGTTATTTTTATGTTAGCTGAATTTCACGTATAAATAAAATGCAATAAATAAATAACTAACCTTCTCGTCATTACACTTTTATATCCCCTATAATGTAGCGTAAGTTTTAGTTCCCGCAAGAAAGGTTATAAGACAATTGGTTTGCTTCATCCGTTCCAATATTTCCACACCAATTTGTAGCGCCGGATATCCTAATTAAGCGATTCTTGTCGTGAAGTTCCAAAAATTTCAATACATTTTCCTACAACGACTTATCAAAATAAGGCGTCATACGGGGAGTGGTTAAAGACGTGGACATATTTTGAATAGGATTCGTCCTTGCACCAAAAAACGTCAGTATATGAAATTTCATAAAAATCTCATGTCAAAATACATGGACACGGAAAGACGGGCGAAAAAAGCTATCAGAGTCATTTTTCGAAATCGTTCGATATCGGGTGATATATCTCTTTTTGACTGTTACAACCGCCCGGTAATACAAATATATATATAAATATACTGGTTCTTATTTGAAAGTCGTTCGCCCATAAAGACGCATTAATGTACCTTAGCTTGTTTGTAGGCTTACCAAAATAAAAAGAAGATCGTCACATCAAACAATGAAAAAGAAAGGAAAAAATTCTATAAAAACGCTGCACGTGACAGCTGTACGATCGAGGTGAAGTAGCAGCCACGGGCTGAAGCATAAGTCGCGCGATAAGGATCAAAGAGTTTCTTTCACAAGTTTTGGTTTTTATTCATTTTAAAAAAGTCACCAAATGTTTATATTAGCTGCTTGCATTAATTTTGAAAATTTTTTGACTTGAAAAACGCATTTTTTGAGAAAAATTGGCACAATATATATTTATCGAAATATTTCCACCATTCCAGACATTGATTGGCAGCGATCCAATCATCGACCCATTTTCACGTCTTCAATTTTGCGGAACCGCATGCAGCATGCCGCTTGCCAGCCAAACGATGCTGCGTCAATCTAAACAAGTGGTAATCAGAAGGCGCTATATCTGGTGGGTAGGCTGGGTGTGACAGAACTTACCATTCGAGCTGCAATGTGTATGCTTGAAAACTCTTGCAACACGTGGCCAAAAAATGGCATTTTCAGTCAATGCGTGTCATCCCTTGTAAAACGTTGAAATCAAAACCAACAATTGGTAGCGTCACTATAAAGTGTTTGATGGGTTCGGCAGCAGATTTCATTAAATAAAGTGATGACGGTCAAGAAAGCAATTTTGAGCACTTCATGCGATTAGTGTCGGCGTACGCTAAATAAATCAATAATGTCAAATGTGTTATTTTACGTAGAGAATGGTTAACATCGTCGAAATTAACCGTTTTGTACGCTGGCATTTCCCATTTTATTATCATTTTTACCTGTAGAAGTTGTTTCTCAATATTAATGCAAGGACCCATTATCAAAACCATATGTTTATAAGTAAAAACTGATCACTTAAATAAAACACAAGGCTAATTAACAGCGGATCTATTTCATGACATTAAGTTATACTCTGATTATTAAAATTTAACTCCGAGTTTTCTTGCAGTTAACTAGTAATCTCAAAACAAGTAAATAAAATGATCAACCACCATAAGAAAATATTCAATCATAATAACATAATGCTTAGTAAAATACATCTTATTGAAAAGAAAACATTTCAATTTTACTTAAGAGTGTCAGTTGAAAAATCTGTTTGTTAATAAACTTTCGCTCAATGTTCAAATATTGGATATGACTCTTAATAATTTTAATTTTGTGAATCAAGTAATGTGAAGGAATTGCTACAATTACTCTCGATATTAGCGATTCATTATCCTACTTTACGTAAGAGTTGTGGGCTGGAATTTGTTTTCTTTATTCTCTAAGTTTTTTTATGTTTTAAAAATATTATTAAAGATAATGATATAACAAATCATCAATCTATTTTTAATAAAACGCATTTTAATAAAACGCAACGTCAATCAATTAGCAGGAGGAAATCGCCAAATATGTTACAATATAAATAAGTTCAGAGGATTATAATTGGAATTAGAGGTATTTGATAGGCATAAAGTCATACGCACCGTATAGTTGACAGCGACGGTGATTGAATGCATATGATAACAAAGTGGAATATGTGGTAGTAGTATAAAATTCGATTTGAAATTGTTCGTTTAACTGATGCCATAATTATCTTCATAAAAATTGAAAAGAATTATTAAATATAGTCTCAGTATACTTAGTGCTTTTTCAATTTCTCCCATATGTTGTAGAAAAAGCGCCACAGACGACTTTATTATAAAATGAGGAGAATAATACATACGTATTAATATAGAATGTAGAAAACAATGTGGAGAAGGGTTGCTTAAATTTGATTTTTTTACCTCCATTGTACGTAGTTGCTTTTCAGAATCCGTGTACCGGTCATAATGTATCGCACTGAATATAATTTGATAGATCACTTATAAAATAGCTTGCAAACAATGATAGTTACAGACCGCATTATCATATCATATTGTTTACGGGCTGCTTCGATTCTCAAAATATATTTCCGTCCCCCATGTTTTACAAAGTTCGAATTTGACGATGTCTCTCGATTTATGAACACGAAGAATGAACAAAGAAAAGTGAAGGGCGAAAATGGAGCAAGGCTGGTATGAAAGCAGCCAGGTCAAGGAAGATAAATATTCTCCCTCACATAGTTGTAAGCTGCTTGTCGAAAGTTAGTTACAAAGAGAAAACTCATCTGGTGGTTGTTGCATTGTCTTATATAATACAATGCTGTGCCCGCTCTCTGTTGGATTAAAAGCCATTATTTTATGAAATACAAGTCATTATATATGTGTAGTAATGCAATGTAGGTAGGATCGCAATATAATGTGTTTAGTTTTGGACGCGTGTGGAATGAAAAGGGAAGTAAGAGTCTTGAGCACTGATAATATTTAGAATTTTTGGCTACACCAAAGCGCATCGGAACGCGCCTTTAACAATTGCCTACTCAAACAGGAGCAGTAGTCACTTATAATAAATAAGCAAAAATCATTGAATTAAGAAGGATGATTTCATTGAGAGAACAGAGCCGTCTATATGAAATTCTTACAAACTAAAACCTAATACAAAAGAATAAGTGACGTAAATTTGAAGAAATGCAAAAATCGAATTCTAAAATTCCTGTCAGGTGTTTTAGGTGATTTATTCATAATTAAAGGTAAGCTTGTTACTTACCGTGATCTAGAAAAATATTTTTGGCGTATTCATCCAATATCAATT
This sequence comes from Glossina fuscipes, assembly GCF_014805625.2. Taxonomy (NCBI): domain Eukaryota; kingdom Metazoa; phylum Arthropoda; class Insecta; order Diptera; family Glossinidae; genus Glossina; species Glossina fuscipes. Next base: position 687,627 of record NW_023998646.1, read on the forward strand.
ATTAGTGTGAAGCAGGTTACATAACAAGTAATTTTAATGAATAGAAAGTGTCAAAAAAAGATTTCCAATGCCTTTTGGGCAGAAAATAGATGAGCAACGTCCTGGCCGGATGTCACCTCGACCAAAAAACTTGAAAAATATTTGGAATTTAATTTGTACTTGTGAAGATCTAAACAAGGCTTCGTTTCATAATTCATAATTACGCCTTTAAGACGAAGCACTGCGTTTATGTAATGAATGTAAAAATAACCATATCAAAAAAACCATTCTGAATCATTGATCCTAGACTGGAAAAACTATTGGCCTTTTTTTGATCAACAAAAAAAAAAGATAATGGTTTGCTCACTCAACCATTGAGCATAAATGCAAAGCATTGGTAGAGTCGGTAGAGTCCCCAGCGTCCTACGAGACCATCCACAGAGAACGAGTTAATGATTGGCATAATAAAAGACGGGCCTATATCAGGTCATTCTGAGTATTGTAGACATTCGCACAACTTCGACGTATTCTTACCATAAGTGGAGTGGGGTACAATTAATCTCTTTCTAAATGACTGTGTTTAACTAATAGCTGTAGGCTTAGTGACGTCTCGGACATCAATAATCGTGTGACCACCAGAGCGATGTGTTGACAAGCGTACTGCCAAAGAGACGTCAGCCTCTCCACATAGCCACACAAGTTAATTATCATTAATGTTGAACAATTTGTCGAAATATACGCCAGCTTTACTATCATTCTGTTACGTAAGTGATTTACTGTTCATAAAGGACGAATAGATAACGGTTCTCACGAAAAGAATAAGAAAAAAAAAGAATAAAATCTTTGACAAGAAAGTTAACTTTACTAAATTTAGACCAATTAAACCATTGGGATTACTTCCATGAAATATATAAACCTTCATAAGCCTTCATAAATACTCATAACCACTCATAAACACTTCAAAATTGAGCAGAGCTAAACATCAAAACCTATCTAAACCTTCATAAACCTTCATAAATATTTCGGGTGGTATGGATTTTGTTTACGGCCGCTTATTTCGGCAAGTGGTGTATCGATGAAAGTCCCATGATGTCAGCAACTTAGATAGAAAGCTGAAACCTCCCAAATTTATATACGCAAACAAAAAAAAACCATATGTATATGTAAGAAAACGTTGATCTAATCTCTGCAATCACTTACCAGTCGTCATTGTATTTATAGTAAGGTGTTAAAGCAACCGGAAGAGCAAAAAGGTTTTTTCATCTCGATTAATAATAATAATTCATAATGTAGACACAAAAACAAGTAGAGGAAGAATTGTTTAAATTTATAATATGTAGCATTAAGTAAGTATTACCGCTGACCTTGGTTAGTTCCATATACCATAAAATTCTTCTCACGGTCTTTCACACCACCCTTGAGGTACCGTGATAGGCGCGTTGCCAATTGTTTGAAATGGCTGGCTCCCCTGTAGGCCTACAGCATTATAAATTTAACTTAAAACTATATAATATTTACAATAATAATAAATAAGTATAAACCCCGCTTATACATAATATACATACATAATACATAAAAACATATATAAATACATAAGGATCGCTGCTCTGCCGGTGTGTTGATATCTGCGAGAGAAAAATATTGTGGTTACTGAATTTTATATATAAAGATGACCTCAACTTACCATTTGGCCTGCGAAAGTAACGCATTCTGCTGAAGCGATAGTACGGTTTCTTTTAAATCTAAAATGAAATAAAAGCAAATGAATAATTTATACATACTAATAATAAAGTGTAAATGCAAACTTACCTTTTGCATACAGCGAACGTTTGTGTATATAAGGCGACGAGCGGAGATTTGGATGTAATTTCTTTCTCTAAAATATATAAGTAATAAATAAAGATAAATACGTATTAATATAATTACCTTAACTTTGCTTCGATTTCTGCCTGATTTTCCTTTATTACTTTGCTGGTGGACCTTTTCTATTCTGAAATAGAAACCCGAAAATTTAGAAATTTATATTTGTAATGTTGTAATTACCTTTACTTTGATTCGATTTCAAATTCCATTATTAAATACCATTATTTTATAAACACCAAGAATTACAGTTACTTAAGCTCACCACAGTTTAACAGAAAGAAATTATTCCCAAACCAATCAAGTATTATTTTTTACTGTTTTACTTGGTATTTATTTTATGTACTACAAGCGTACGAGTACGTTGAAGCCTCCTTCATAATTGTAGATTCTGTCTATGGCTGTACATTTTTTACAGCCACCGAATTTCATGGCATTCATATATTAATTGGAACAACTTTTTCTTTAATCTATTTGCTCCGGCATATAAATAACCACTTTCCAAAAAATCACCATTTTGGGTGTGAGGCAGGAGCTTGATATTGACATTTTTTTGATATTGAGTGATTATTTCTTTAGATCTCTATTTTTTGATGAAGAGGATAATTAATTAATACATTAATTAAATTATCTACATATTATATTTGCGTATGGTTTGTTGATTACTAACTGAATTAAACCTTAACAATTTGTCTTGTTCAGGAATTTAGTGGCATTCCTTTACCAAGAGAACAAACACCCTAAAGCCCATTTAAGCCTAAAAAGTCTTCTAATTATATTATTTTTTTCGTATTCGATGGGATTATTGTATTATATGAGCATTACAACAAAATTATTCATCTGTCACAGTTTACCGTTAAAAGTGTAGAGTTTTCCGTCAAAATGCATCAATGGAAAACTGCCAAGAAGTTATATAACAACCAAAATCAGTAGAATTTTTATATGAAAAACTACCACGAATTTGTATGCCAACCAACAACACCTGTACGATTATAAATTGGTATGGAAACTTTGGACCGGCTGGGGCAATTTTTGAACTCCTTCACATAATGAAAACTGAAGTTCGCACGACAAAATGATATTATTTTCAATGCTTCACGATCAAAATTATACCATAATAGTTATTCAAGACAAAAAAAAAAAACGAACCTTACCAATTTTGGACCATCTCGACTTATTTTCTGGATCCTACCCTAATAAGCATTTTCAAGAAAATCGACCGACAATAGTAATTTCATATAAAAATAAGAATTGTATTAGACAATGCGGTATAGGGCAATTAATGGCCGGCTTTACCCGAATATAACGTTTTTACTTGTTTTGACATTTGATTCTTAATCGATCAAACAATATTTATGAAAAATTTCAATTTCCTATCTTTATTTATTTATACTTCGTCAAGTCGAAAAATATGGAGGAACAAAATTATCCTTTTTGACAGAACTAAGTAGGACCGGAATGGAAAACATTGAATACCGATATTTGAAGGTCTTTTCGTATAAACACAAAGGAACAACAAGAAGCACAGTACCATACGCTGCGGTTAAAATAAAGCCTCGAACTACAATTTGGAATCGATTTTCAGTGCATTTGATGGCACTCTTTCAGTTTCTCTAATTTATTTTTAATGAACTATTTGAATCTTTCATTAGGTTGTCGACTTCAAAGTTCAAAAAGTTCAAATTTCTTGTGTTTTTCTAATAAACAAACTGGTGGAGGTTTTATTCGTACCACAAAAAGTACAAATGTAAAGTTCATATGTAAAGTAGGCAAGATATGTAACCTTGCTATACATATGGTGCTTTGGAATAATGTCAATAAACTAATACTAACGCTTATGGTGATGCTGGAATTTTATTATGACATATTTGTATTTAGCAAATGATCAACGCGTACTAATGGATGATTTAAAAATCTAGTTGGGCTCGGTAACTAATATATCTTTGAATTGAGTTGTTTTAATTTTTTTTATATTTAATTTAACATTATAGGAAGATGCCGGCGGAAGCGTTTTCACTGGCGAGGAAGAGCTATTTGCTTTCGATCGTACCACTTCTCGTCTTTATGACAAAGCCCCATTGAGACAAGCACAACATGTTTGTCTGTGTTCAAACTTTAGTGAAAATTTTTCGGTAAAGTACTTAACAAAAAAAAAAGAAACTAAAATGCAAATTCTTGTTCTTAACGAAGCATAAGAAAGAATTTATTAGAGGAATATTTTTTCTTATTGAAATCGCCAAATTTATAAGAAGCAATTGTATGCAGCAGACTGGCTCATTTAATTACTCTCATAAGTCGCCAAAATCTAAAAAGCAGTTGTAAAGCAATAAGTGTCTGAGAATAATAATAAATAGAGAAAACAATAAAAAAGCATGAATGAACTTGATGACAACTGAAGTTTGAATTTGGTGACACACAAAATTTCACGAAATTAAAAAAAAAAAATTAAACAAAAACAAAGAAATCAAAAAAAAATTGAAGAAATTTTAATTTCCCAGTATTTACATTAACATTAAACGTACCATTCGCGGTCAAATAACCGTTTTCAAAATTTTGTTTAAAATTTCTCGCATTCGTTATTGTATCATCATGTAGCTTATTGACTTTTCGTAAAATATACATACATCGAAAAGCGGGGAACGAGTTTTTATTGTAGCATCAGAAAAATATTTTTGATGTTTGTTGTTGTTTTTTTGAAGCGGTCATTTGACCCCTCATGGTAGGATGAAATGTCGGTACGTTTAGTGTTAAATACAGCTTTTAAAAAAAATAAGAAATACTTTAAGCTTTGAGTGAATTGAAACATTTCAATAAATTTATAGTGTAAAATTTGTTTATTGAATTAAAATAATTATTAAATTTTGACATTAACATTGCGTGGTAAGTGCATTTTATTATTTCATATATTTTATTTATTGCGGAGGAGGCCCTTCAGAGATTAGCATAGTTTTCCTTGGAATCTCGTTGGTGTCTCCTTAGTAGCTAGTAAAAATAATTTAATAATTTAAATATTTAATAATTAATTTTTAAATATGCCTTCACATTATGTCCTGTTTGGAAAAAACATATTTCCACATTTCTGGGTTTTACACAACAAGGATAGGAACTTGTAAACTGGTAAACTCATCCTGGCAACGTTTCTCCATACTTTTTATTCAATAAAAATTATTATACCTGCTATCACCTGTTATGAATTGTAGTACAAATTATACTACAATGCACATATTGATTACAAAATAGTATATATTTCTACCAGTATATATTTCTAGGTAACATTTTTAGTAAAAATTTAAGAATATTATTAAGGTGAGATGATTGGGATTAGTTCATTATTGTTAGCAATCTATTTTCAAAAATAAGGTCTTTTCATGCAGGGATATTAACGCCTTAGTTGCATTCCTATTAGTTGACGTCGGAGTTAAATCTCCTTCCAATCTCCATTCAATCTTCGAAAGTTATTGGTCTGTTAACCGTTTAATCACATATTTCGTTTACCCTCTTACATTATTGTCTTTTAAATAAATTTCAAATATTAAGTTTTTCTACGGGACACTTTTTCCCACTCAAGTGCGGAATAATCCATATTTCTTTTAAAGCGCAAATAAATACTGTCTTCAATTGGTCTGGCCTTACTAAATTAAATTAGTCAAAGCCTTACTAAATTAAAACCAAACAAAATTAATGCGTAGAAACATGTTCAAAAGTGTGGACGTTTATATTCTTACACTCACAAAAGTGAAAAAATGGAAACATTTCCAATAGAAAAATTGCGTGGATTGATATATGAACTTGATTCAATCAGATTTGACAATGAAATCTATAGATTTGTTGATCAGCACCAACAACTATTTCCCTATCTGTCTGTCAGGATGATTTTCCTGGCCCCAAAATTTGCTAAAAGCTTGGGAGATTTTTGCACGTGGGATGGCAATTGAAATGACCGAAATCCATCGAGGGATACGCTCGTAGTACAGCATATTAACTTAGAACAACTCTGTGTCCAAAAACCAAAAAAGATTTTTGGTCATCCTTATATACACTTTGTCTACTTTTTACACCAATAAAACGCGGAAGTATATAAAATATGTCTTTTGAAATTTTGTTGATGCCCGCTACGAATTTATGCTATTTATACTATTTCCAATAATTCGTTTATAAAAATGCTTTAAAGTTATGCATATGTTCTGATTTTCCTTTTTTTTCTTTTATTCTTTTCAGGACATATTCATATTTATATATATTTATGTTATTATTACTCCGAAACATTTATTTTATATATTTTATATCAATATGGTGTCCAAAGTTACGGAATAAAATATGACAAAACTGCCGATATTCTCCTAGGATGGTTGATTTTTTTATCCGTCTTGGGGGTGTATGTGGGCAACCATTTTAAAACGTTTGATTCTTAATCGATTAAGAAATACTTGGACCAAATTTTACCTTCTTACGTTGATTTCTGCCACTGTGGCAATTCCACAAAAAGGAGAATCCCAACGATGTCTTTTGGTATAAATAGGTATATATTTTTGGCATCTCGAAAACTAGATCAGATAGAAAAAATTGATTACAGATATTTTTAAGCATCTTTTGATGGTCAACAGTTAGACGAACATTTAGATTTTGACACTGATCAAAATATGTACACTTCATGGGGCTTCTAAAGTTCTTCCTGGATATTGCAAATGTTTTGACAGAATGAATACACCCTCCTCCTTCAGTGCTGGATGTCAAAATTGCTTAAGTAGTTGAATGTCGTGCTACTTTGCGGTTGCATTAAGATTAGCAATTTTTTAAATTTGTTTTCCTTTAATAAAAATTTTTTGGTGATTATGAAGAAATACATTATTAGAAAAAAAATTTATATTTCTTCTTTTTCTATTCAGCAAATCAACAACCAAAAATTCTCTAAAATATGTAGAAAAGACATAGTTTTTTGTTTGACCTTAATAAAGTTAGGGTTATTTTTGGTATATAGTTATCATTATTTATTTATTTTATTATTTCTTTGTATTTTGTAATTATATTTGAGTTATGTCTTGTTAATTTTGTGTGTTAAATGTCCGCTATATTTTCTTTTTTTTTTTAATTTTTATTAATTTTGCATACTACTCGTTTGCACGTAGAACAGCGTGGGGTAAATTTCGTAGTGTAAGAAGTAATGTAATACATGAGTATAAAGTTTCATGTGAAAGAGCTGATAAGTGCGAGAGTAACAATAGTGAGAAAGGGGTAAGGTTCGTAATTTGACTGAAAACAATTATATATCTTGATGAGGGGATTAAAAAAAAGGAAAATATTGCAAAGTAAGCTGCGAAGTTGTGCGAACACAAAATTTCGCGAAGTGAGCTGTTAAATTGTGAGAACGGATAATGTCAACAATGCTGCGGTCATGAAGACTGCATACAAACAATTTGCGAAGTGTGGAATGGCGAATAGCAGTGGCAACATTCGGACAGACGTATCGCAAGGAGACAAATGTATATAAAGCGCTATTCACTATGTTAATTTTGAATAGATAATCATTACATCTCGTGTGATTAAACGTCAGCCTGTTAATAAGGCAAACAATGTCACGCCCTAGCCCGCAATTGGTTGATAAACCATGGAGCTTTATTTATTTGTGGAAGTAAAGAGTATAGTGACGACCATAAGGTGAATTATCCTGTCGCTGTTGCCAAGAAAGAACTGAATGCTTTTTGTCCATTGTCCTTAGACCTGCAGGAATCAGAGCACAATCATAAAAATTTGTGGTCCGGAAGCTGCAAGTTTAGCTGCAGTGGAATTACCAAGAATGCCCATGTGACTCAGCACCCAGAGAAAATGAAAACAAATGCGTCAGATTTGAGGAGTAAAGGCTTGGTTTCTAATACGTAAGAGTGGGGTTTACGTGGGGAAATGATTGCAAAGGTGATAAGACAGACTTACTAACTGATACTATAAGAAATTTGTTTTGAAGTTGGGAGCTCTCTGAGTGGATGGCTTCGAGGATCGCTACACATTCAGGCGAAAATATAGTGCTAAATGGGTGATTTGAGAAAAAAGTTTTTATTATAATATTTAGAAGCTAAAAGCCGCTGCCTACAACACCGGTCTTCAATCCATCGGTAAAGACGAATGAAAACCAATATTGTACTCAAATCAATTAAAAAGTAAAAAGATGAATAAATGCAGACACAATTGACGCCCTGTAATATTCCTCTTTCAGGTAATTTCAACTTATATTAAATTGAAACTAAACTTCTTTGGATTTTTTGCTTATTTGTAAGATTTATATGTTGTATTAATTGTAAGGATTTTGGTACAAAATTGTAAACTCCGGGTTTCAGGTGACGTCACAACTTAGAATGGACATTTTTGAAATGTTTCTTAAATTTACACAAGATATCTTCAACTTCCTTGCTAGAGATTACAATTTCCTTATATAGTCCAGCATTTTGTCCATATACAAGTTCACATGATGTAAAATTTGGACTCTCTTCTTAGGTCGATCATAAAAAGACTGGAACCAAATAAATTTCCTCAGCCGAATTACTCATTTTATCTACCGATATTAAAGTTGTTTTAAATTTCCGATGTAGTCCTTCAACCAACCTATTGCCTTAGAAACGCAGAGTTAGTAGAATTGAAAAGAGTAAGAGATAAGATTTTAAAAGCAATACACTACTGTGTCCCAAAAGTACGACAGAAAGATTATATTCCTGAAAACGAATTTCTTAGTTCAAAATAATAACAACAACCAAACTTGAAAATATTTAAAAAGTAAATAAACAGCAAAAGGTTACAAATGAGTCGATTTGAACAAGATTAAGAAAAAAATTAGTAAATATTTTTCCCACACAATGAATGTTTATTACAATTACTCATAGACGAGTCGACTTGTGTTCAGTGTAGTGCGTGTTTTCTATTCGTCTGCGTTTTTTCAATTGTTTCGGGGTTTTCGGTGTTTTTGTGTATTTAACTGCTGTCTTTTCAGTGTTATTGCTAAAACTGGTTAACGCGGATATCGCGTATGTGCTTTTGTTTCGTCTATATATAATAAAAAATAGAAAACAAAAAAACAAAATAAAAAAAAATTGAAAACATTTGACACTTTTCTTTAGTAGTTCCCAACCTTCTTGCACAGTTCCCAAACCTTTTCAAGTGAGTGGTTATTTCAAAAATAATAATAAATAGACAACAATAAGGCATAATGGCGCCGGGGCCGCCAGACAAAAACCCGAATAGATTTTATCTATTAAGTGATACATCCCCCCAAAGAAAAAAAAGTAAAAAATCAGATTTTCCGGTGTTGCCGATCAGCGATATAATCGCTATTGATAAAAAATATATTGTTATTTCTTCAACCGATGCTCGAATAACAATTTCCCAAATTAGCCCTTTTGCTATAAAAAAAGCTCTAGATAGCATTACAACATACATCGACTCGATCTCGATTCTACGCGATGGGAATTTACTGGTCCTCGCTGGGAACCCGCGCGCAACCGAAAAACTAATAAAGGCCAATTCTTTAGCTAATCTATGTGCTATTTCAGCTAAACTACATGAGAAACTTAACTCGGTTCGAGGCGTAATTTATGCCCCTTGCTTAAAGCATGTGCCGGAAGATGAAATTGTTCGCGAAATGGGCATTCAAGGAGTGACTGAAGCATATAAATTAACCAAACTGAATGATGACGGAAAAACACGCTCTCCTACAGGAAGGATTATTTTAACTTTTGATCGCTATCGATTACCGCGAACAGTTGATGTGGCGTGGTATAAATGTAAAGTAGAACTATACATCCCAAATCCTATGAGGTGTAAAAATTGCCAACGCCTGGGTCATACGGCAAAAAGATGCACTAATGCTGCATCTTGTGCTAACTGTGGTCATTCTCCACATACTGAAAGCTGTACCCGTAGTTTCTGCATAAATTGCGATGATCAACACTCAGCGTTAGACAAACAATGCCCACGTTTTGTACAGATGCGTGAAATATTAAAAATCAAAACAGAAAATTACTGTAGCATGGGCGAAGCGCGACGCACATACCGGGAAAGAAATCCATCTGTAGCTCATGGAATTGGCAAACGTAATACCTATGCTGCTGTTGCCTCGCAAATCGAGCCTAGTAAGACTTTAACTGCAACTGCTTCCAATGAAAAACCTGTTCCACCATTAACCAAAAATTATATTGCGAAACCAGTTACATCACTTGCCAAAGATAATATTGAAAAAACCAAAGCAACTGCAAATATTGAAAAAATTAAAACAACAACACA
>NW_023998646.1:697740-700695 GCF_014805625.2 Glossina fuscipes
AATATACCAAATTCTCCAGAATCTCCAGCTCTCAACTTTACTCAACAAATCACAAGTGTTAATGAATCCATTCTTTCATCCCTCAATCAACCTTCAATTTCAAATTATTCACGTGCGCCAACCCGTTGCGCTTCAAATGTACCAAATCACCTAAATACAGTTTATTCTGCTGCTAAGAATAAATCATTCACGAAAAATTCCTATAGTGACCTTCTCGACGGAGACGCTGACATGTCAACTCAACCCTCCCTCCACTCTGCTTACATGTCATTACAATTAAATAAAGTTTTTAAAATTCTACAATGGAACATTAAGGGACTTATTAATAATTTTGATGAACTCCGTACACTCATAAATGATTTTAATCCAACCTTTTTATCGCTTCAAAAAACCCATTGTAGAAGCTCTTTTAATCCTATTCCACCCAAATCATATACTGGATACTTCACGAATGCTGATCAAAATTCATATTCCAAACAAGGAGTAGGTGTTTTTATAAAATCAAGTATACCTCACAAACGCATAAATTTAAGCTCAAATATACAAGCCGTAGCGATACAAATAATGTTAAATATAAAATTTACAGTGCTTTCGCTCTATATTCCACCTTCGCAATCGTTTTCTCAGCAAGAACTCTACAGTTTATTCTCCGTACTTTCCCCCCCATTAATTATATGCGGCGATTTCAACAGCTGGAATACCATCTGGGGCTCAACAGTGAACAACACTCGCGGTACTGTTTTAGAAAAGGCCTTTTTTCAAAGCAACCTTTGCGTTTTAAATGATGGAAAACCAACGAGCTTCTCAACTCATCATACTTTTTCACATATTTAACATGTTGCTCTCCATCACTTCTTCCTTTGGTGTCCTGGTCTATTTCTGATGATCTACATAATAGTGATCACTTTCCAATCATAATCGATCTTAAACTTTCAACGTCCTCTGCTACTCCAGCAAAACAGGCCAAATTCCTCCTAGATAAAGCGGATCGGATCAATTACTCCAAACAGCTGGAGTCATTTTTGAACTCAAAGCCATTTAACCGAAACTGCAACCATGATGCTGCTATTATGTCTAAATCGATTCGCACGGCTGCTCATCTTTCTATTCCTCAATCCAACACCTCTTTTAAACGAGCTAGGGTTCCATGGTGGAACAACACGCTTTCGTTTTTGAGGAAAAATAAAATGGATCTATGGCACCGCTTTAAGAGATGTCCTGATCAGAATCACTTGTTATTATACAAAAAGGCCAATGCTCTATTCAGGAAGGAATTACGGAAATCAAAGGCACTTAGTTTCGAACTTTTCTCGAAACGAATTCACAGAAATACATCAATGAAAGTTGTCTGGAACAAAATCAACAGACTTAATGGGACTTCAAACCTGAACCAAACCTCTTCCATCTGCACTCCCAATGGAACTTTAACTGACGCAGATGAGATTTCTAATTACTTTGGAAAAGTGTGGTGCGAATACTCCTCTGACAGCAACTTCTCCAGTGCTTTCATTGAAAATAAAAGGACTCCAATATCTCCTTCAAATAATATCGATAGATGTGCCATGTTCCTGGAAAATTGCGTATCTACCTCAGAACTTGGAAGTTGTCTCTCCAATTTGAAGGGGAAGACACCTGGTCTAGACCGCATCTCATACCAAATTATCAGTGCTATGTCTAAGTCTAGTAAAAAGAAATTACTGGACCTATATAATACGGTATTTATGACTGGCCATATACCCTACATGTGGAAAATGGCAACAGTTGTTCCAATTCCAAAGTCAAAAAATGTCTCCATCGCATCTGATTATCGCCCAATTTCTCTTTTATCTTGCCTCTCTAAGGTTTTAGAGAAGATTATGGCATCTAGGTTATCTTGGTTTCTTGAATCCAAGAACCTGATAACAAAGCAACAAGTTGGTTTCAAGCGGGGTAGAGGATGCATGGACGCTCTGTTACATATTGATTATTTCACAAGCAAAGCAATTTCCGAACGAAATCACGTAACAATTCTCTCAATTGATTTCGAAAAAGCATTTGACAGAGTTGGTCTTCATGTTATCTGAAGACTCTTGAAATCATGGAATGTTGGACCCAAATTCTTCAACTACATCAAATCATTCATGTCGCATCGGCGGTTCAAAGTTAGAATCAACAATCATCTTTCTGATTCCTTTCCGCTAAAGAATGGCATTCCGCAAGGATCTCCTCTCTCTGTCACGCTTTTCCAGATCGCTTTCAACGAAATTAGCGAAATTCTTTGCCGTGTACCAAGAGTGGAACATTGTCTCTACGCGGACGATGTATACATTTTTACAAAAGAAAAAGACAACACGAAAGCAATCAACATCCTCGAATTTATTGCATGTGAGATCTCCACATGGGCAAACTCGTCAGGAGCTATAATCTCTATACAAAAATCAAAAAACATGCACATTTGTCGAAAACAAATGTGCGATGCAGGAAACCTACTGATGCATATTAACGGCTTACCAGTACTAAATGTGCAGACTCTCCATGTTCTCGGGCTCACGTTTTCAAACAATTATCGTTGGAAAGCACACTGCCTTCGTTTAAAAAACTCCCTTTTAACAAGGGTAAATTTCATACAGTACGTTGCTTGGAGAAGCCATGCGCATATTAACACTATCGCTTATCTTACCAAAATGTTTGTGTTAAGCAAGATTGACTATGCTTTGATAATTTATGGCAATAGCTGCAAATCTAATATCAACATCCTTAAACCGGTCTATCACCAAGCCGTTAGAGCAAGTTGTTATGCTTTTCGGACGACGCCCATAAATAATATTATAATTGAAACTGGTCTCTCAACCTTAGAAAATAGACTGTATGAGTTAAAAGCTAAAATAGTCCCTAAGCTTCTTAATTCAAACAAATCCATTCTCGGTGATGACGTAAGAAAGATTATTATTGCGAAGAAAATTCCAAAGTCACCAT